>NC_057731.1:54352570-54402381 GCF_004010195.1 Chiloscyllium plagiosum | reverse complement strand
GCGTGGACCTGACCAGGTAGTCACGGAGGGAACGGTCTTTGCGGAAGGTGGAAAGGGGTGGGGAGGAAAATATATCCCTGGTGGTGGGGTCTGTTTGGAGGTGGCGGAAATGTCGGCAGATGCTTTGGTTTATGCGAAGGTTGGTAGGGTGGAAGGTGAGCACCAGGGGCGTTCTGTCCTTGTTACGGTTGGAGGGGTGGGGTCTGAGAGGGGAGTTGCGGGATGTAGACAAGATGCGTTGGAGGGCATCCTTAACCACGTGGGAAGGGAAATTGTGGTCTCTAAAGAAGGAGGCAAGATGGCACCAATGCCTGGATACAATGAGTGGGAGAATTGGGCCGGTGTTAGACGAGAGAGGTACCCATAAGGGTATGGTAAGAAGTCCCTGAGGTGACTTTGGGATGATGGTGTTAAAAAAACCTCACTTGACCTTACGGAAGAAACCCTGGCAGAAATTCAATGAAAATTACTTTTTGCCAAAAATATGGTAAGGTTCAGCCCTTTGAGAACAGGCTAGTAGGGTGTCCAGATTTGCTCAAAAACAATAAAGATGATTTGATAAAAGGAGGTAAAATGAAACAGCAGAAAGCTATGAGGGATTTGAAGGTTTGGACTCAAGGCCAGAAACCATTCACCACAGTCGTGGGTTTTCTTGCAATCAACATTGAAGTTAAAAGTTGAAATATAATTGCAAACTTTGGGATGCACTGTACAGGAGGAATGCTGAGCAGGCACATTGTGTAGTGATTGTAATGGGGTCAACAGGTGGATCTCACAGAGTAGGAGTTCCCTGATTGGGGACTGCTAATTTGGCTGACAGGTATAAACAGGAGTGTCAAAGGCCCTGCTCACTGAGAGCTGCCTCTGAGGGAGTTGGATCAGCGTCAAGGATTCTCTACATGGAAATAAAGAGTGACTTGCTGTTGGGATACCAGCCTCTGTGGAGCTATTTCGCAGTGTAGTTTCCCCAGGACACAGAGTACAAAGACAGAATCAAATTTATTTGTATTTCTTAGCCATTAGGAAGTAATTTGATAAAAGGTGTTGAAAATTATGAAAGCACAATGCAGAGTAGCAACTCATGTCTAATCTGTACCTCAATTCCATTTACCTGCTGTTGATCAATAACTTCACCTCATAAAAGTGTATATATATCTCAGTCAGCCAAGCAGACTTAATCTTTTGAGGAAGACAGTTTCGGATTTCCATTATCCTTTATGTGAAAAAATGCTTTTTCATTTGCTTCTTAATAGCTCAGCTCAAATATTAGGATTGAGCTCCTTTATTTCAGAATCTCCAACAGAGGAAACAGCTTGTCTCAATCAAATCCATCCAGCATTTTAAACATCTCAATTGGATCAAAAGCTGAATTTATGCAACTTGTCATCATATTTAATTTTTTAATAACGGTATTATCCTAGTCAATCTGGACCACATTTCCACCAAGACCAATATTGTCTTCCAGAAATGCAGCACTAAAAACTGAACCTGAGACTCTAAACGTAGGTCTGAGCAAAGTATAATTTCCTCTGCTTTTTATTCCATGCCCCCCCTCCCATCCACCAGATAAAAGTCAGCTGTCTGGAAATCTGCTTGGATTGCTGTTTGTACCCATTTAAAGTCTGAACCTGGACTTCCAAATACCATTGCTTCACCACAATCTCTTACCTTTCGAAAGTTCACTAATCCATCTTTCTTGCATGGCAAGTGGCTGATTTCAGACTTCCCCAGCTGGTGCCTACTTCATCTATGCCCTTGTCCTTAATCTTCCTATGTCTGTTGCAACTTTCTTCTCTTTTCTACCATGTCTCTTAATTTTGTGTATTCAGGTTTGCAGGTAACACGGCTCTCCAGTCTTCAATCCACGTTATTGATCAATATGATAAAAAGATGAGGCTACTTCAGGAGTCCCTGAGGGATGTGACTCATCACATTCCAGTGACCAGAATTTATCGATCTTATCCCTGATCTCTGTCTGTTATTTCACAACTAATTACAATCCATGCCATAAGGCTAGGGTAATCACCCATCCCAGATATGCTACAACTGTCTCATAATTCTGACTTTGGTCCTGCACACTCGATCAGACCTTCTGAGGAAGCTAGAGATTCCCTCAGCCGCATTGCTCAGTAAGTACCTTTGATACAGTTTGTGTTCAAACCTGGGCTACAGGTGTCCAAGAGAGATAGGTGTATCAGGTTCATGAAGCTTCACTCAGCAACTAACTCTTGATCTACAGTTGGTCACCCTTTATAAAGATCCTTTAAAATTTGTATGGACCACTATTATTTGGGAATAATCACAGAAGTTTATTAAAAGGTGTTGTGAAATTACATCAGCAAACGTCTCTGTGTACAAATATCTCTCCCTCTGTTGCAGGGAGTGTCCCATGAGATGGATGATGCAAAGATAAGGCCATCAGAAATAGGAACAGGAGTAGGCCATTCAGCTCCTCAAGCCTGCTCTGCTGTTCACTAGGATTTTGGCTGATCCGACATTCCTTACAACCACATTCCTGTTCTTTTCCTGTTCTTTCCTTGGGTGGCACGGTGGCTCAGTGGTTAGTACTACTGCCTCACAGCGCCAGGGACCCGGGCTTGATTCCAGCCTCGGGTGACTGTTTGTGTGGAGTTTGCACAATCCCCACCCCCCCATGTCTGCGTGGGTTTCCTTTGGGTGCTCCGATTTCCTCCCACAGTCCAAAGATGTGCAGGTTAGGTGAATTGGCCATGCTAAATTGCACATAGTGTTAGGCGCTTTAGTTAGAGGGAAATGAGTCTGGGTGGGTTTTTCCCTTCAGAGGGTTGGTGTGGACTTGTTGGGCCGAAGGGCCTGTTTCCACACTGTAGGAAATCTAAAAAAAAACTTTACTGTCCTGCTGATCAATCATCTATCTACTTCATCCTTGAGAATACACAACTTAAAATGGGGCTGAGTCAGCTTGACTTCATTAAAGGGAGGGAGCTCATGCCTGACAGGTGTTAGAATTCTTGGAGAAGATAATGAGCAAGTTGGGCAAAGGAGAGCTGATGGATGTGATCGATCTGGATTTCCAGAAAATCTCTGATAAAGGTGTCGCACAGGAGGCTGCGAAATAAGGAAAAAGAGTTAGAGGCAAAGTCCTCAGGATGACAGCCAGTGACGAGTGGAGTTCCAGAGAGGTCAGTGTTGGGATCACAACTCTTCATGTTATACCTTAACGATTTAGACAAAGGAACTGATGGCATTGTTTGCAGTTGATACAAACCCCATGTGGAAAGGCAGATAGTACAGGTACACAATCCTTTATCCAAAATGATCAGGACTAGATGGTTTTCGGACTGTTTCAAATTTTGGAATAAGTGACAGATGGTGAAATTTTAAAAAATTTTACCGAGCAGCAGACTCAGTGAGTACTACCGGTCCTGAGACACAATTGAGGCCTGCCAGTGCTGGGCTATGCTCACCCACGTCACACCTGAGTGACATACATCAAGTGGGTGTAGAGTTGGGTTAACTGTTTGCTCACCAAACAAACTTGTTAATGAGAAAAAAAAAACTTCACAATTTGGAGCTTTTCGGATTTCAGGATTTTGGATAAAGTGTTATCAATCTGTATTGAGAAGCAGGGAGACTGCAAAAGGACTTGGACAGTCTAGGACATTGTTTGATTTATTGTTGACACATGTACCAAAGTACAGTGACAAAGTGTTGATTAGCCTTCGACACAATGCATCAGGGTAGCAGAATGGACTGCAGGATACAGTGTTACAGTCAGAGAGAAGGTCATACAGTTATAGCAATGTACAGCATGGAAACAGACCCTTTGGTCCAACTTGTCCATGCCGAACAGATATCCCAAATTAATCTAGACCCATTTGCCAGCACCTGGCCCATATCCTTTCAAACCCTTCCTATTCATATATTCATCCAAATGCCTTTTAAATGTTGCAAATTGTACCAATCTTCCACCACTTCTTCTGGCAGCTCATCCCATCCACGCACTACCCTCTGCATGAAAAAGTAACCCTTTAGTTCCCACACTCATCTTAAAACAATGGCCTCTCTCACTAGTATCCTCACATACAGATAAGGAAGGACAGCACTGCGACTGGAACAACACATCCATCCTAGGAAGAGCCAAACAGAGACACGCATTAGAATTCCCAGAAGCATGTCATTCCAACCAGAACTCTATCAACAAACACATCAAATTAGACCCCATCTACCACCGCTCGAGCAAAAGAACAGGAAATAACAGTACCACAGGAAATGACATCACCAACCCAAAGAAACCAAAACATATAAATAAAAAGCAGGAATCATGTACAGTGCTTCGCCTGAGGCCCAGTGAAAATGTTACCTAGTAGAGTGATGAAACGTCTGGAAATGAACCTTCCAGCTCAGCGAGCAAACCTACATCCACAATGCCCTCTAGTTTTGGACTGCCCCACTCCAGCTAAAGAACCTTGTCTATTTACCCTATATATGCCCCTCATGATTTTATAAATCCCTATAAAGGTCACTCCTCAGCCTCCAACACTCCAGGGAAAACAGCCCCAGCCAATTCAGCCTCTCCCTATAGCTCAAACTTTCCAACCCTGGCAACATCATTGTAAATCTTTTCTAAAACCTTTCAAGTTTCACAACATCCTTCCTATAGCAGGGACACCAGAATTGCACACAGTATTCCAAAAGTGGCTTTACCAATGTCTTGTACAGCCATAACATGCCTTCATGGCTCAGTACATTGAACATGGGAGTTGGGAAGTCAAGCTTACCAAACGCACTCTTCACTATCATATCTATCTGTAACTCCAATTTCAAGGAGCTATGAACCTGCACTCAAAGGCATCTTTGTTCAGCAACATTCCCCAGGACCTTACCATGAAGTGTATAAGTCCTGCCCTGATTTATCTTTCCAAAATGCAGCACTTCACACTTAGCTAAATTAAATTCCATCTGCCACTCTACAGACCATTGGCTCATTTGATCGAGATCCCATTGTACTCTGACATAGCGAGAAAGGAGAAAGGAGAAAGGAAAAGAGAGAAAAAGAGAGAGAAAAAAGAAAAGAAAGAGAAAAAAGAAATCAGAATTAACATTTGAGAGAATTTCTTCAGCCAGAGGGTAGTGAATCTGTGGAACTCATTGTCACACAGGGCTGTGGGAGGATAAGTCATTGAGTGTATATAAGAGAGTTTGAAAGGTTCTTGATTAGTAAGGGAATCAAGGTTTATGGAGAGAAAGCAGGAGAATGGGGTTGAGAAACATATCAGACATGATCGAATGGTAGAGCAGAATTGATGGACCAAATGGCCCAATTCTACTTATGGTCTATGTCTTATAGTCCCATGGAGGGGAGACAATGGCTGAATGGTATTATCACTGGACTCTTAACCCAGAGGCCCAGGTAATGTTCTGGGGACCTGGGTTAAAATCCCATTATGGCAGATGGTAGAATTTGAATTCAATAAAAATTTAGAATTAAGAAACTACGATAACCAGGAATCCATTGTCAACTGTTGGAAAAATCCATCTGGTTGACTAATGCCCTTTAGGGAAGGAAACTGCCATCCCATGGTCTGGCCTACATGGGACTCCAGACCCATAACAATGTGGTTGACTCTTAATTGCCCCCTGGGCAATGAGGAATGGGTAATAAATGCTGGTCTAGCCAGTGATGCCCTTATCCCATGAATGAATAAAAAACAAACATTATGCCCTCTGGTCCTAAACTCTCCCATGACGGGAAACATCCTCTCAGTATATACCCAGTCAAGCCCCTTAACAATCTGAATTGTCTCAATCAGATCACCTCTGATTCTTCTACGTTCCAGTGAGCAAAGTTTCATCCTGTTTCACCTTTGCTCATAAGGCAATCCCTTCGATTGGGGATCATCCTCATTGACCTTCTCTGAACTGCCTCCAATTAATTATATAATTCCTTAAATTAGGGGGCCACAACTCATCACCATTCTCTAGGTGTGGTCTCACCAACACTTGGTACAGTTGCAGTAAGACTTGAATAAGCTGCCAGTGGACGTGATGGTGGCTGGAACAACTACAACCCTTAAAAAGCATCTGGATGAGTATCTAAATAGGAAGAGTTGCGAGGGATATGGGCTAAGTACTGGCAAATGGGACTAGATTAATTTAGCATATCTGGTCAGCATACAAGTTGGGCTGAAGGATCTGTTTCTGTGCTCTACAACTCAAGGTCTCATGTAGGTTAGGTGGGCTTGGATCGGCGCAACATCGAGGGCCAAAGGGCCTGTACTGCGCTGTATTTTTCTATGTTCTATGTCTCAATGAATTCATTAAAATAAAGGGCCAACATTCGATTAGCCTTCCTGATTACCCTTGTTCTGGATCCTGACCCAGCTAATACCAGGATTATCGCAGTGATTGGTCATGACCTCCTGGTTGAAACTTTATTGCTGGAACAGCACAGCAGGTCAGGCAGCATCCAGGGAACAGGAGATTCGACGTTTCGGGCACAGGCCCTTCTTCAGGAATGAAGAAGGGCCTGTGCCCGAAACGTCGAATCTCCTGTTCCCTGGATGCTGCCTGACCTGCTGTGCTGTTCCAGCAATAAAGTTTCAACTTTGATCTCCAGCATCTGCAGACCTCACTTTCTCCTCCGTCATGACCTCCTGGTCATTCCTACCTCCATCACAAGGACATCAGCAAGCTGTACACTAAACACTGACAACTGGGAGACAGTCGCTGATGGACGAGTCACTGGAGGATGATGATTTGGAAGAGGTAAACACAAATAGAAATCTCAGCTGCCCTTTTAAGACTTCTGTCTCCCTCTATCTGATATAGAAATTGATCAGAAAGGAGTTCACATCAATAAAGGAAACATAGCACACTAGCAATACAGTTCCACTTGCAACAGTATTTTTAATTTAGCTTTTTACAATCTGCTCAGTTAAGGGGAATTCTTTGATCTTCTTCCATCACAAAATCAAATGAATAATTAATAACCCACCAGCAGCAAGGTACTTATACAATGTACTTATTTATTGGATTTGTAAGCACTACAATTTTGGTCTACTGTATATTGCCTATGTTACTGCACTCAACAGCACTTTGTACAAGAGTAGGCTTTCCTTAAGAACAAGTTTGCTTCATGCACACAGTTTTTTAATTCACATCAATGGTACTATTCTCCTGTTCAAAGTAAGTTATTTCTTTTGTGAATAAATTAATTTCAAAGTCTGTCATAGACAGAAAGAAGAAAGCTCTGATATTGTACCCATCACATCTAAGAAACAACACAAGGTGCTCGAATGACTTTGAATTGCAATGAGGGTTGTGAAGTGGGCGAGTGTAAAGACCATTTTGTTCACAAGCTGATGAATGTCTAGTTGATATGTTTTAAATATGTTAGCTGCCAAGACACCGAGCAAGTCTGCCTTGTCCTCAATGTGTCTATGTAGAGCAAGGCCTGGATCCAATTGCTCTCCACCAACATTGTTAGTGCGGGCCCAGTCAAAGGGCAGGAATCAGAAATCTCCCAGTCAGATTCGGAGTCAGGCAGAGCTGCCCACTCTCTCCTGCCTTGTTTGTGACTTGTGTAGTGCCCTTTGCTGAGTCCATCAGGAAAGATGCCAGCCTGAGGGGGGTGACTATTCCAGACAGCAGGGGGGGGCCTCCTTGTACATGGATGACATTGCGGTTTTCTGCTCAGATCCACGGTCAGTATGGTGCTGGAAAAGCACAGCAGGTCAGGCAGCATCTGAGGAGCAGGAGAGTCAATGTTTCGGGCCAGAGCCCTTCATCAGGAATCCTGCCCAAAACATTGATTTTCCTGCTCCTCAGATGCTTCCTGACCTGCTGTGCTTTCCCACCAACACACTCTCAACTCTGATCTCCAGCATCTACAGACCTCACGGTCTCCACAGACTCATGAGCATCTGTGACCAGTTCCAACCTATCTCAGGGGCCAAGGTAAATTGAGGCCAGAGCGAGGCCATGTTCATTGGGAACTGGGCCGACCAATCCTTTATCCCCTTCACCATCAAGATAGATTACCTGAAGGTGCTGGGAAGATAGTTCAGAGGCACATGTAAAATCTCGGAAGGAGCGCATCATCAAATGGAGTGAGAAACTGGTCTTTTGGGAGCACCGCTCCCTCACCACTGAGGGTAAATGTAAATGTAAATCCCTTTCATATTTAGAAAATGCCTTTTCTGTTGCAACTTGTTTAAAACTCTAATGAAAATGTCAAAAATCAACCTGTATTTTCACCGGTTACACTTATAAGTGTATACAAGTTTTTGCGTAAAGTTTATTTTTGAAATTAAAAAATCCTCTTAGACCATACGAACAGGCTTTTGGTAACTTATACATTAAAGGTTCAGCACTTTGAACAATACAGCATCCCCTCATTAATGCAATGGATAGTCAATACAGTACATCTTACATGTTCAGGTTCTAGCAAGGTGCATTGAGCTGCAAACAATTGCCAGGAATTGAGACAACGAGAATGTAGCTTAGAACCGCTATTAGGCTGTCAAAGTGTCAAACACTTACAAAGTTCTAACTTTTTTAAAAAATTGTTCTTCTGTGCTTTTATTTTCTTTCACGTGTTTTATATAGTCGTTTAATTGTTAATTTTAATTCTGAGATTTAAACTAACCGTTTTAAGGCAAATGGGCCAAGGGGAAGTATAATGGAGTAAGATCACAAATCATTCATCATCTCACTGAGTTGCATAACAGGCTGAAGGAGTTTAAATGGTCTCCTCCCATCCCTGTGTTCACTTTCTAGGTCAATGTCAAACTTTGTTAAATGTTTCTTTGGAAATCCATCAAACTTTTTATTACAACTAAGATGATACACAAACGTCAGCTGCCATTACTTATGGGTGTTGCAAATCTTTGCGATTCCATGGGCAACAAGTCTGACAGGCATAAACAAACAAACAAAAACAAATCTTTCAAATTAGGAAATTGATAAAACCATGACAGGCATGGATAAGGTGAATAGAAAAGGTCTTTTCTCCAGGGTAACAGAGTCCATAATCAGAGGGCATAGGTTTAAGGTGAGAGGGAAAAGATTTAAAAGGGAACTAAGGGGCAACTTTTTCACAGACGGTGATACATGTATGGATTGAGCTGCCAGGGGAGCTGGTAGAGGCTGGTACAATTACAACATTTAAAAAGCATCTGGATGGGTATATGAATAGGAAGGGTTTAGAGGGATATGGGTCAGGTGCTGACAAATGGGACTAGATTAAGGATGTAGGTTTGCTCACTGAGCTGGAAGGTTCAGTAAGTAAACCCACATCCAGAACCTCAACCTGAACTACAAATCTTCTCAAAACTCGGGACTACATTAATTTAGGATATCTGGTCGGCATGGATGAGTTGGAGCGAAGAATATGTCTCTGTGCTGTACACCTGATTTTTTTTTTCCAGGTCGCTTGAACACTACATTAAAGTAACTTTAAATGCTACTTAGCTTATCATGCACTTGCAACAATTTTGGTTTTGAATTTAAGAACTAGCAGTTTGTCTTACTCACCACATCCCCCATCGAATGCTGTATTTACAGACTATGCAACTGAAAATGCAAACTTGCATTGGAGAAACTTAAGTATAAAAGTGGACATAAAATTACCACCCGCTGAGAAAAAGAACAGGAAATGACATCACCATAGGAAATGATACCACCACAGGAAATAACATCACCAACCCAAGAAAACCCAACACATAAATAGAAAATGCGCCACACCGGTGCTACATCCAGAGGCTCACTTAAAGATGTTACTTAATATGGAGACGAAACATCTGAAAGTGAACCTTCCAGCTCAGCGAGCAAACCTACATCCACAAAATTCACAGTTAATTACTTTAAATTGAGAGGTTAGAGTTATCAGATGACACCTGACTTTATGATTTTAATTCTGCAATGACCCTTCGGCAAAAGATTTTAAATTTTGCCTCTTGGACAAAAGAAAACTCTAACAAAAAAAGTGGTTCCTTCTACGGTTACATCTTAAAGAATGCTCAATATTGATTCGACATACCTGATAAAACCTGCTGTGACAAATGGTGTTTCTGAAGTTGCAGAGTTGGATTAAATTTCTTCTCAAAAGTAGACTAGGTTGTTATGAAAATAACTTATGTTGTATCAGCAGACTGCAGTATTCTGTCCAATAGCATTTTATTAATATTCAGTCTTTCCTCCAAGGTTCCAGCAAAACATTGCAGCAATCCCAACCCTCATTCTAATGCAATTTATCAATCTTGTTTCTTCAATAATGCATAACTTCTAAAATGCACTCTGCTTTGCATATTAAAATCCCTGCCAAGTGTGAGCCAAAGCCAAGATAATACAAGGGGCTGAAGTCTGTTCATTACTGGGACTTCGCCATTTCAGAAAGTCAGAGATCTGTAGCACATATAAAGCCCCTTCAACCATTGTGTTCATACCAGTCCATAACAACCATTTAACTATTCCAAACCTATTTTCCAGCTTTGTATGCCTTATCATTGTAAGCATATACATAAATGGGATGGGGGTTTCTGCCTCTCGCACCCTAACAGGCAGAGAGTTCCAGATTCCTACCACCCTCTGGATGAAAAAGGTTTTTCCTCACATCCTGTCTAAACATCCTGTTCCTACTGTCTCCATGGTCATTAACCCCTTCATCAAGGGGAAACATTTCTTCCAAACTACGCTATCTATTCCTCTCATAATGCTATCACATACCATGGTTCTGTTACTGTTGTGACTCCAGGCTTTTTGACTAGTTGCATCTTTGTCCAATATAACAGCTGATATTGTCTTGCACAAGTGTGTCAAAAGTCTAAAATTATCAATGACAGACAGAGAAGACGGAAGGTCTTATTGAAAGGATTCAGTAATAAGTGCCCATATTCTTTGGGCTGCAAGAATATGCTATTCCACCATCAGTTTTAGTTTTCAGATTACAGCCCCATGGAGAGATACATTTTTGCTTATGTAGGTGATGAGGGGAGTGTTAACTGAATATTGTTCTTTCATTGACACACTGAAAGATATGGCTCAAAAAGAGACAACCATTTTATTTTAATCCATTCATGGGATGTGGGTACTGCAGGCGAAGTCAGTATTTATTGCTGGGTGAACTTGGTAGCAAACTACCATCTTGAACCGCTGCAGTCCTATGGCTGATTGGACCAGAGCATTGCTGGGAAGGATGCAGAATGGAAGAGAACTTGCTGGTAGATATGCATCTGCTACCCTTGTCCTTTCCGTTTGTGGATTTGTAAGATGCTATCAAAAGGTTCCTTTCTGAGTTAATGCTGTGCAGATTGTGTACACCGCTGACCTCGTACAGAGGTGGAAGGAGTGAACATTGAGGGTGGTGTATGGGGTGCCAATAAAGCCGGTGGAATTGTCAGAGACAGTATTGAGCTTCTCGATGTGTTAATGGAGCTGCACACAGCCATGACAGCAAAGCATGAGCCTTGGTGATGGTGAACAATCTTTGGGGTGTCAGGAGGGGAGCTCATTGCTGCAGAATTCAGGTGCTTTTGCAGCTACAACATTTATCTGGTCAGCTAAGTTCAGTTTTAGTAAATGGCATCCCCGGGATCTTGATATGCTAAACTTTTGAAAGAGTTAACCACTGCATAAGTCAGTGATTGCAAGGAGGTCAGTCAGCTGGACCTCACAGAATGGGAGTTCCCTGATTGGACCAGATTAACAGCCCCAATCAGGGAGCCCTGACTGACAGGCATAAACAGGAATGTCAGAGATACTGGCACTCTGGTTCCTGACACTGTATGACAGTTGGAGGACTGTTTGTGTAAAAACAAAAAGGGTGAATTGGTGATGGATACCTGCCTCTGTGGACTTATTGCAGGGGCACATGAGATTTAAAGTTATGATGAGATCAGCTATGATCTGACTAAATGGTGGGGCAGTATTGTGGGCCAAATGGCCTCCTTCCATCCTGCGCCAAACTCATATGTAAGGCAAGAATACAGCCCCCAACAACCACCTCCGTCTGGGAACTGAACCAGTTTATGCCAGTCTCCAGCAATGTAGAACCTTCTGACATACCCAGTAGCATGTAGCACACCACACGAGTGCTAGCCAATGATCATCTCCAAAGAGAAAATCCAAATGTCCTTTGATGTTCAATGGCAGTATCATCACTGAATATGTCACAATTGACATCCTTGGGCTGAGCACTCTTCAAAAAAAAAAATTGAACTGACCAACAGAATAAATATTGTGTCTGTGAGAGCAGGTCAGAGCCTCAGCATTCGATAGTAACTCATACCCCTCCAGTCTCACTAGTGCCCACCCACCATTTACAAAGCACAAGTCAGGATCATGATGGGAAACTCTTCACTTGCCTGGATGGCTGCAGTACCAAAAATATTCAAGAAACTCACTACCATCAAAGGCCAAAGCAGCCCACTTGACTGGCACCCCAACCAGTACCTTCAATGTTCACTCCCTCCACCAATGTTCAGTGGCAGCAACGTTTGTCATCTACAAGATGTAGTGCAGCAGCTTACCAAAGTTCCTTTGAGTACCTTCCAAATCTGCCATCTCTACTGTCTAGAAAGACAAGGGCAACAGATGTATGGGAACTCCACCATTTGCAAATTCCCCTCCTCGCTGCTCACCAACCGGACTTCAAACTATATCACCATTCCGTCACTGGTTCAAAATCCAGGAACTCCCTCCTAAGGGCATTGTGGCTACATCTATACCAAATAGACTGTAGTGCTTTCAAGGCAGCTCCTGCCCCATCAATGAATGAAGAAAATACCTGCATTGGTATACTGAATTACCAATGCCTGCTATGAAAAACATTTCTCAAGAAACATTCCTATTTTGTGCGCTGAATGCATTTTAAGAGTGAGAAGTTTTTTTTTTTGCGAATTATAGTATGACTTTAATGCATGCAAATTCATTTCATGTCCTTCCACACCCGATTATTTCAATTACTTGATGAATAGGATTCCTTCTGAATTTATCACAGCATTCATCTAAGCCTGTCAATAAGATGATTATTTGAGGAAATGAACCCACATCGTGATAAGATTTACCTCTGATGCCTTATGCACAAAGAAGATTAAATTCAACCTTTGTTTACCACAAGCAATTAGCATAATCATGTTTGCAAAATCACCACCCACATAAATGTGGATTATGTGAGTTCCACTTACTAGTTATCAAGTGGATGTTTCATCCAAAACCAACCACTTAATTTCAGCAAACATTCGTCTGTTGCAAACTCATCATACAACCTACAGCAATCTACTTAGCGCTTCATTGAAAGACTGACTGAAAATGTAAAGCTACTTCTGTCTGCTAGTGGATGGCACGTGTATGATATTGGCAGCATCTGGGCATAAACACAGAATCCAATGCACACAGGCAAACACATGTGCAGCATCTCGAATACACATTTCATATCTAACCTATTTACATGATGGCAATGACTGAATCCTAATATTATGTAAATCAATGACAAAGATACAGAGCTCAATGGTGAAAAAAACTGGGCATGTGGGAGTGATGTCAAATACTCAAGAGCAAGCGCAGCCTTGTCTTTGACTAAAGACAAAAAAAAACTACAGACGCTGGAATCCAAGGTAGACAAGCAGGAGGCTGGAACACAGCAAACCAGGCAGCAGCAGCAGGTGAAGGAGTCAACATTTTAGGTGTAATCTTTCTTCAGGACATCCACCTAATCTTCAGTCCAGTGTATTTGAAGCTAGACAGAAGCTGGTATTTCTGACTGACTTCATCTTATCTCAGGTTGTAGCTCTCAGAGGTTAAGTTAAGCACCTCTGCTGACATTGAATCATTCAACACAGGTCAGGTATTGAACCTAAAAGCAAAAAAACTTTATAAATACTTATCAAAAACTCAGTATTCACCATCCCTAATATTCACTCCGGTTCAACCCCAAAGTGTTCATGGAAACATTAAAACTTTATGATCCAATTTTATTGTTGTAGTTGCGTTGCATGCAACCACAGACTTTAAACTGAATCACAAGTGATGCATATTTCAGTAAATGACAAATAAAGTTTGCCAACCAATTTCTCAGGAAGGCAGCCTCCCTTATAAGCATTAATACAATTAAAGATAGTAAATATAGAAACAGAAAATAGGAGCAGGAGTAGGCCATTTGGCCCTTCAAGCCTGATTCATCATTCAGTATGATCATGGCTGATTCTCCAACTCAATAGCCTGTTTCCACTTTTCTTCCATATCTTTTGTTCCTCGAGCCCTAAGTGTTATATCCAACTTATTCTTGAATTCATACAATGTTTTGGGATCAAACAAAAACAGAAATTGGAGAAATTCAGCAGGTCTGTGGAGAGAGAAACGGAGTTAACATTTCAAATCCAGTGACCCTTCCTCAGAACCGTTTGCTTTTGTTGTAGATCTCCAGCATCCTCAGTTCTTGGTTTTATTTTAACGTTGTGGGTTCAACTGCTTTCTCTGGCAGAGAACTCCACAGATTCCCCACTCCATGGGTGAAGAAATTTCTCCTGGTCTCAGTTCTAAATGGTTTACCCTGTACCATTTGACAGTGACATTTGACTTTGGACTCTCATGCCATCAGAAACACCCTTCCTTGCCTAGGCCTGTTCATAATTTCAATGACATTTGGTACTAATCACCCTTCTAAGATTTTAGCTACAGAATAAAGGAACATCACCAATTGTGGAGTCAGCGATACTGAAGCCAGAGCTGAAATGAATATTTCGTTTGGGGAGAAAAGCATTTTTTTCCTTTGAAACGTAAAACATGAGTCACAATTCAAATTGTGCATGCAAGGCTGTGGCTCAAAGCATTGCATAGTATTTTGAAGGTTTGTCCTTTCAACAATGAATCAAAGGGAGAGAACGGGTTTTCAGTGAATTCCTCCCACCTGATGCTCAGTGTTACATGTTGAGAACCCAAAAGTCCTGGCAAATGTTGTTAGTTATTCCATTGCAGATTAGAGGAGTCTGCAAATGTCCTTATTAGAAAATCCATTCTTTAGTTTGATTGTCATTGACCAGTCAGTATTGTCTTCAATTCAAAACATCAGCATTCACTTGCCATATTATTGTAACATGGATGAGAATCAACACAGCAATCTGAGCAAGACACTTGTGTTACATGCTTCAATTACAGGGAGAGGGATCCATCAACAAAGAAGACACCTTAATAGGGAAGCCTTTTAGATTGTCACGGAACTTGTAACAAACAGTAACCTAAGCAAAGCCATAAAAATGGTATTGGTCCGTTGGTATGCACTTACGTGCAGTGTTGTTTTTTGTGTATTGTAAGGCACAACATGTTATGCTTGGTACTCCCACTTGTAATGGCTAATGCAGGTCAGTTTCATCATGATATTGGATTTCTATTTGTCATTCTAAACCACTTGAGCTGTTCAGTTCATTCTGCTATAACATGCGTTGTGTCAGCACGAAGTGGTTATAAGGTAATTGACGAATTGTGGACATTGTTTGGGCAGTGAAAACTTTCTACTGAATGGATATAGTGACTTCTATGGTGATCTTCTACAGCGTGTGAGGAACACAGCTGTTATGTTATAGCAGAACGACCAATAACTTTCAGTTCAGCACCGGCGTAAATCTGACTTTTTCAGGACAGGTCTCCGGTTAATGCTGTTTCAGGTACAGCCACAAATTCAATAGAAACAGGACCACTTTCCAAATATCACTGACTCACTGTTGGTCTCCCTCTGGTTTTGTTCCTTCTTCTCATACCCACCCCATTCCTTTCCCTTTAAGATCTTGGAAACAAGCATCTAATGTAGTACCCAGCCTTCAGAATGCCATAGACTCAAGGAATAGAGGATTGATCTCTAGGACAACACTGCAACTCAGGGAGAAGAATTATGGGGAATTTGATAAAAATAGTGTTTTCGGTTTTTTTTCCATTGACCCTTTTGATTTCTTTAGTTATAACATGCTGAGAGACAAGGAAAAGGTGTGCCTGTCTAACCAATAGCCAAGAGTCATCGATTTCGGAGATGTCTTACTGGACTTTGTAGTTAACTTTATGCTTTAGGAAGAATAAAACAAAAGAATTGCAGCTACTGAAGATCTGAAACGAAAACTGAAATTGCTAGAGAAAGTCAGCAGGTCTGGCAGGATCTGCACAAAGAAAGCAGAGTTAGAATTTCAGGTCTGGGGACTCTTCATAAGAACTGACTTAGGGATGATATATTGGCCTTGCAAGGTCTACATGTAGGTTTACGAGAATGATACCTGGACTTCAATGGTTTGGTCAAGAGAAGAGGAGATTATACAAATTTGGCCTGTTTGCTCTCAAATTTTAGAAGGTTAAGAGATGATTTGATTGAATTTTTCAAGATATTAACAGGAAAAGACAGTAAATAAAGATAAACTATTTCCACTGGTTGTAGATTGTAGAACTAGGAGGCACAGATTAAAAACTAAGGCCAGACAATTAAGGAGAGATGTTACGAAGCACTTCTATGCACATAGGCCAGTAGATACTTGGAACTATCTTCTACAAATGGTAGTTGATGCTAGAACAAGTTTCAGTCTTAAATCAGACTGATTTTTTTTGTTTCAAAGACATTAAAGGGTATAGGCCAAAGGCAGGTATATTGGAAGTAGGCTATGAATGGCCTACTCCTGTTCCTATGTAATGAGGGAAGGTGCTTGTGATGATGGATGTGTTGAATGACCAACATTAGGAGAATGTAGATGGGAAGTTAACACCAGGCAGGAGCAACTTGAAGTGGAGGTATTTCAGAAGCAGTCACAATTTGTAACAAATTGTACTTTAAGAAGATTTCAAACTTAGTATGGCAGAAGGTTGTCCTTTAGAAAAAAAAAGGATCACATAGGTGGCTGCTAGGAATCGGGGGCTAGCAAGCGGGGGGCTAAGGCAAAACCCAAGATAATATTCAAAAGGAGAATGATGCTCCTAAGGAGAAAGTGAGGACTGCAGGTGCTGGAGATCAGAGCCGAAGAGTGTGGTGCTGGAAAACGCACAGCCGGCTAGACAGGATCAGAGGAGCAGGAGAGTCAACATTTCAAGCATGAGCGCTTCATCAGGAATGTTCCTGACCGGCTGTGCTTTCCCATCACCACACTTTTTGATGAAGCTCCTAAGAAGCCAATAATATAAGGTCACTAGCTGCTGTAGATATTCTTGAACTGACTGAAGGGAAATTAAATGGTCTCTTGTATAAGACTTAACAAATGGCACATCACAGGCGATAAGCCGGGAGATGACCTTGAGCTGAAGATTTTGGACAGGAAAGATGTGACACCTTGGACATCTACCATGTGACTGTGGACAGAAACAACAATGAACATAGGCACCTAGAAATGAAGGCTATTGGCAATGTTCAGAATTAAAGGGGATGGATCTCGTTGACAAAAGAACCCGTCCGGAGTTCCAAATCCCTCCTTCAGTTGAGAACTCAGGGAATGAAAGAGAAGGCTGGGAACAGAAAAGATCAGAGACTGCCACTAATTCCCTCTTACCTATCATGTTTTTTCCATCTGTTTAACATGTGCATCATTTTTGAACTGCGGCATTTTAATAAATTATCTGACACAATAGTGACAATTTGTGATTGGGCCTCATTTTATTTTCGGTAAATCTGACTCCCAAAAGCTTAAGCTGACAAATTGGCAACACTTTATACCAAGTCTGTATTTCACTTGTGTTCCACAAGGATTCAGCTCCTTTGTAGAAGCCTTCAACTAAAGTTCACAGCAGGTCTTAAAACAAAACACTGAAAAATCTAGAACAAAACCAGAACAAGCTAGAAAGATTCAGAAAAATCAGGCCATACATATGGACAGTGAAAAGACGAAGGGTTAATCTTTCACTCAGCTACCTGCATTAGTCTCTACACAAGCACTGTCTGATCTGTTGAGTGTTTTTAACATTTTCTGTTTATATGTCAATACTGTTCCTTACAGTAAATTGTAAGTTAAACATTTGATAGTTTTACATTTTGCATTTGATGCTGCAGCACCACATAAATGTGGTTTTCATTTCAGTTTCACAAATAGAAAATCAACCAGAATTTCATTTTTTGTATTAAGGTGGCATTGGTTAAAGTTAAATTTGGAAAATAAAAATACAGGAAAAGTACTGGGATTGGGTTTTAGTGTATATTCTGCTTCTTTGATGCATGAATGTTGTGATATAAAATTCAGGAACTGATGTCTAATCAGTCAAACAGTGTGGTATATATCGTGCGTGTTAGCAACTTGCCACATACAGAGCGAATTGCATTCCTGATTAGTAAATAAAAAATTAATCAATAAAACTAGCCTGTGCATGTGATCACAGTGTGCTCCTGTTCCTGTGGTATGGACATGTGAACCTTTCTTCTATGTTTCTTGCGAAAATGGAGAGACACATGCAGAGGAGTTTCTTTTTCCATCCAGGGACATTCTTTAATCCTTTGGTTACTGAATGATAGTTGCTGCATGCCAATTAAAGGTACATTATCAAGCTGCACAAGTTTGCTAAGGATTGAAATTTGCCTCCAAAAGTTGCAGCACATAACAAGCAACTTGTTGGAGGTAAACAACATCCAACACTGTCCAAGTTGAAGTCATCATTTCTGGCTCGTGAAACTTCTATCATCAGGAACAGAAGGCTATCCTTCCAGTTCCATGAAGGGTAGACACAGATCAATTCCTTATTCAATTGCAACAAAACCTCCAATCCATCCTCTTCAGTAAGCTCACTCACTGTAGGAGTGACCCAGCATAATCAAAAGAAACATGTCATAGAGCTGTACAGATCACATTGATTTGGCTAAAGACTACGAGCCAATATTCAGGCAAAACCATCTTTTTCCCCACCTCCTGTCTACTTATTTGCTTTATTCTAAGTCTCCACATATGAAACAATTGTTGTAAGATGGTAAATCAGCACTAGCTGCATCAAATAGCTCCAAAGATACTGCTCAATCTCTTAATATTCTCACGTAGGAGATAGTCATGAGAAAGCGGAGACTTTCTTTGAAATACACTTCAGGTGGTGTACTGTTATAAGAAATCATTTTCTTTTTTGACATGCACTGAAATTTATAGAATCAGTTGTTGATATCCCTGTTTCATGGTGCACCTCAGAGCTGGTCTTCCCTCATTGTAAAAGGAGGCAGGACAGGCAGTGAAATAAAAATCTCAACAAATCACACACTAATACCCTTCCTTTTTGGAAACTATCTGACTTTCAAAATATCAAATATGTCAAAGGAAGATGACTGGCTTTTGCAGTGTTGGGATTGGATGGTTGTTCCATCATCATTGTAACATTTTAATTACCCCATTAATAACCTGTCAATATATTAATCCAGCCCTCATGCCAATACATCCAGGCACGGTGTTATAATTCTGAAGTCAATAACAATTTATTCATTCTCAGCAAGAGCATCCTGCAGTTAAATTCTAACTCACTCAGTTATGGGGCTTGAGGGAATGTTCTGTCATTATGGTTGAGAGAATTAGCAACAAGCTCTTGCTTTTCATTTTAAAATTGTTTACTTCTCATCACAAAACAGTTGAAATACTTCTTTAAGTTCATTTGAGGTTTCAGTGTTTTGTGGGTTGTTTCCAGCACCGTGGGCTATCACAATTCCAATAAATACTTATTTAGTTCAGCTCATCTGCTTGCATGGCAATGTCATGACTGACCAGTTAACATATCAGCTGTGGTTCAATGGGTAGTACTCCCACATTTGAGTTCTCCGAAGACTGGGGCTCCTAATCTAGTCTGACACTTCAGTCAGTATGTCAGTGAAATTGAGATGACATACTGGGGCTTTTGCGCATTCTCCATATGGATCTAAAAGATCTCACAATGCAATTTATAGAAAGAGGAAGCAGGTCTTTCCAATGTGCCAGCTTATAATTATCATTTGATCAATAATATGATTACCTAGACACTATCAGAGTGCCTGCCAAACGTTTCAAGGGTTGAACATTGACAGGACTCCTCTGTGAGAATGGTAAGAGTTGTCAGGTGGAGGGGGTCTTTGGAAGAAGGCCAACAATAACAGGGGGTAGGGGAGATCCGAGAGAGCAGGGGGTGATGATGTGGGAAGGAGGCTAAAGGGGGAGCATGTGACCAAACCACCACCTCCCCACTTTGCAGATACCTGCTTCATCACCTTGCTTAATGTAGAGGCCCCATTTCCCAGCAACCATATTTCATAAAGTGTTTCATTGATTGCGAAGCACCTCAAGAAACATCAAGCTTGTAGAAGTTCCAGATGAATACACCATCTTTCTGGTGGTGCTGAAAGAAGGAATACTGGTCAGGGATTGCACCTGCTTTAATTTTGCCCTCAGTAGTGCCCATGGTCTTTAATATTCATCAGGGTCACTGAAACCTGAAGACAAATCTTCCATCAAAACACAGAACCATTGGGCAATACAACAACTCTCAAGCAGGAAAGCCTCATCTTTCCAGCACAGGAAATCATACCTTTGCAGGGTGACTGCAGAGAGGAGAATCTGGTGCTTGCTGGGGACTACCGTCAACAGCTTGTGGATACAGGAATTCCAGACAGCTGGAATCACTGAGGAAGTGGTACATGCAAATCAAGCAGGTTGTAAATACAACGCACAGTAGTATTCTGAGAAGGATTCTCCGGAGGACTGAATAGAGCCGTTTTAAATCAAACAAATGCAGTGACAAGATCCCTGGCTCTGGGTATGATGTGTCATTGGGACATGACAGCGGTTGTTGATTATATACCTTACACTCAGATATTGAAGCAGTCCTTGTTCAAATGCAATCAGACCTGTCCTATATTCAGGCTTGGGCTGAAAATAGGCAAGACACATTCACACCACACAAATGCCAGGCAGAGACAATCAGATCACTGCCTTTTGATATTCAATTGCATCACAATCACTGAATCATCACTATCAACATCCTGGGTGTTATCATTGAAGCGAAACTCAACTGGACTGGTCACGTAAATGCAGTGGCTACAAGAGCAGATCAGAGACGAGGGATACTACAGCAGGAAACTCACCTCCTGACTGCCCAAAGCCCGTCCAGCACCTACAAGGCACAAGTCTGGAGTGTGACAGAATACTCCCCACCTTCCAGGTGGAGTGCAGCTCCAATATCATGCAGGAAGCTTGACACCATCCAGAACAAAAGAGATCTCTGGATTTGCACCACATCCATAAACACCCGCTCCCTCCACCAATGATGTAGCAGTGTGTACCATCTACAAGATGCATTGCAGAAATTCACCAAAGACAACACTGTTAAAACCCGCAACCACTTCCATCTAGAAGGACAAGGGCAGCAGGTGCAACAGGACCACCACCACATGCAAGTTTCCCTCCAAGCCACTCGTCTTCTTGGCTTGGAAATATATTGCCGATTCTTCACGGTCGCTGGGTCACAATCCTGGAATTCCCTCCCTAAGGGCATGGTGGGTCAACCCACAGCAGGTGGACTGCAGAAGTTCAAGAAGGTAGCTCAACCCCACCTTCAAGGGGCAGCTAGGGATGGGTAATAAAATGTTCGTCCAGCCAGCGATGCTCAATGCCCCTTTTATGAGAAATAGGTAGCCATTGGCAGCAATAACCTTGTTCATCTTCCAGTTTTAAATTTAAAAGCAAAAAAGAGATAAAGAACAGTTTTAGAGCAGGAACTGGCCCATTGGCTTTCCAAGCCTGAGCCAACGCATGGCACTTTTCTAAATTAAAACCATTTTGTCTCTACACACTCCATATCCCACTGTTCCCTGCCTATTCATGTATGTGTCAAGATACATCTTTAACATTGCTATTGTGTCTGATTCCACCACCTCCTCCGGCAGCACATTCCAGGCACCCACCACCCTCTGTAAAACACTCACCTCTCACATCTCCTTTAAATGTACCCCCTTTTCCCTTAAACTTATTAATTGACATTTCTACTTTGCAAAAAAAAAAGATTCCGACTGTCCATTCTATCCAAGCCGCTCAACATTTTGCAAACTTCTATCAGGTCCCTCTCTCGTCCTTCAAGGTTGAAGTGAAAACAAATAAAAGTTTGCCCAATCTCTCCTCATAGCCTCATATACATCTAAAATGTCTCGGGATTCACTTTAATCTTGTTTGCCAAGGGCATTTAATGGTCTCTTTTAGCCCTCCGATCTCTTGGTTTAAGTTGTTTCCACTTTCTTTATAATCTTCAAGGGCTCAGTTTGTCTTCAGATTTTTTTTAAAAACCCTATGCATGTTTCTTTTTTGACTAATCTTTCAATTTCTCTCGTCATCCAAGGTTCCTGAACCTTGCCATATGTATCCTTCATTTTCACAGGGACATACTGGTCCTGCACTCTAATCAACTGGCCTTTAAAAAAAATTCCCATATGCCATATGTTGATTTGTCCTCAAACAGCTGCCCCAAATTCACATTCCCCAATTCCTGACTAATATTGTCGTCATGGTTAGCCTTCCTCCAGTTTAGTAATTTTACACAAGGATTACACTTTTCTTTATCTATAAATAACCTAAAGCTTACGGAATTATGTTTTTTTTTCCCTGAAATTCTTTCCCCTAATGAAACTTTGATCAGGTCTGGCCAGGCTCATTCTCAGTTTATTACATTGAGTATGGCCCCTTCCCTGATTGCACGGTTTAGATTTTTTTTTTAAATATAAAAACTGAAAGGACTGCAAATGCTGTAAATCAGAAACAAAAACAGAAGTTGCTGGAAAAGCTCAGCAGGTCTGACAGCATCTGTGAAGAGAAATCAAAGTTAATGCTTCGGATCCGGTGACCTTGCCTCAGATTTTTAAAGTCTTGTTTCAAGAAACCATCCTGGATGCACCTCACAAATCTCCCAAACCTTTGGCACAAAGGGGGTCTCAGACAATATTGGAGAAGTTAAAATCATCCAACAAAAGAAGCTGCTTGTATTTACACTTTTCATGAAACTGTCCGCATATCCGTTCCTAATTAACTCACAGGCTGTTGGGAAGCCTGTTGTACAACCCCATCAAAATGATTACACCTTTCTTACTCCTGAGCTCTCTATCAATGTGGCCTTACTGGATGAGTCTTCCCAAGATGTCTTCACTCAGTACAGCTGTAATATTCTCCCTCATCAGCAACACAACTCACCATCTCTTTTGCAATGTGGACAAATCAAACAGTGCAGGGGTGTCTGTGGCTTTTATCTCCAAAGCAGTGAATCCGGGGCTGTTGCGGAGGTTGCTTGTGGGGGAAGGGGGGAGTGGGGGGAATGAAGAGAAAGATGACATGATGTGGAGAGGTTGTTGGAATTTTGTGAAACAGAATATATCATTACAATTTCTCAGGTTCTGCATTCTTAATCAGAAGCTTTTTCTGCTGTCTCAATTCTTCAAATGTTGAAGTGATGCTGTGATAGAGATTTTACAATTCTGAGGGAAGGTGATGGGTTAGCTAGAGGGAATTCTTTCACTGGTTGGAGGAGTCTAGGGCCAGGGAAGGCAACTTCAAAAAATCAGGAGTGAAGTAGTTGCTTCATACAAAGGGTGATAGTGGAACATACTCCATGACAAAGCTTGATGCTCTATCAAATGATCATTTATAAATCTGAGGTGAATAAAGCTTTCATTAGAGGGCTTTTGCGGTGCAGTAGTAGTGTCCCTTACTCTAAACCTGAACGCACACCTGGATTCAAATCCCAACAGTGGTTCGCACTGCTGCCTCACAGTGCCAGGGACCTGGATTCAGTCCCAGCCTCGGGCAACTGTCTGTGGGGAGAAGGTACAAACTCCACATGTCTGCATGGATTTGCTCCGGTTTCTTCCCACTATCCAAAGATGTGCAGGTTATGTGGATTGGCCATGCTAAAATTGCCCATAGTGCACAGGGTTAGGTGCATTAGTCAGGGGCAAATATAGAGTACTAGGTTGAGGGTGTGGACTTGTTGGGCCAAATAGAGACTGTTTCCACACTGTAGGGAATCTATAATTAAAGGCTATGAAACCCCAGAGATTTGTAGTAATATCTCTGGAACAGCAGACTTTTATTTTTAAAATGGACCTTTGTTGCCCATGGTAATCATGGATGGAGATGAAATACAGCCAAGCCATAATCTTAGTGACAGGTAGAACTGACTCCGGGAACTTCCTGGCCTGTACCTATTCTGTACTGGAACATCAAATAAAACACCTTGTAAACTAATGAGCTACACGCAGGAAAATCACAGGGAAGAAAAATACAATATGCTGATAGGATGGGAGCTTATGGCCCCTGATGCTGTGGTCCTTTATATTTCAACAGTTAACACTTTACAAATGGATAAGACTGATTTCTCAGCAATTTATTACTAGGTTTTCTGAAAGCCAAGACCCAAATGTCATTGTGCCAAATGGTTGTGATTCAGAGGGCTCCTCCTTATTTGAGACTCTGATCAATTCCTTAAGTCGATTTCTGGGGTCACACATTCCAGGGGGAAGTTTCTCTTGGGATTCAGTACTGATCAGTGGGTTAAATAATGCTGCAAGTCATGTTTTCAAACATCAAGTGAGACTATTCACATGCAAGCTTCTGTATGTCACCCGTGGAGGTGATATTGTGAAATATATCAGGAGAGTCATAGAGTCATGCAGCACAGAAATAAACCCTTCAGGCCAACTCATTCATACGGAGTAGGTTTCCCAAGCTAAATTAGACACATATGCCTGCATTTGGCCCATACTCCCCTAAACCCTTTCCTATTCGTGCAGCTGTCCCCAAATATTACATGTTGTAACTACACTTGCATCTCCCACTTCCTCTGGCAGTTCATTCCATGTATGCACCACTCTGAAAACATTGCCTCTCAGGTCTCTTATAAATCTTTCCCCACTCAACTTAAACCTGTGCCCTCGAAAGAAATAATGCTCTATAAACACTGGGAGCAGGAGTAGGCAATTCAACCCGCTCTCTCTGACCCTTTACCGTATTATTAATTAAAAATCTGTCAATCTCATCCTTAAAATTTATTCAATGTCCCAGCATCCACCCTACACTGGGGAGTGAATTCCACAGATTCATGACCCCCTTTGAGAGAAGTAATTTCTCCTCATCTCCATTTTAAATCTGCTGCTCCTAATCCCAAAACCATGACCTCTCGTTCTAGATTGGTCCATATGCGGAGACATTCTATGTCTACTTTATCAATCCCCCTTCAAAATCACCCTTAGAGTCATAGAGATATACAGCATAGAAACCGATCCTTCAGTTAAACTCATCCATGCCGACCAGATATCCTAACCTAATCTAGTCCCATTTGCCAGCACTTGGCCTATATCCCTCTAAACTCTTCCTATTCATATACCCATTCAGATGGCTTTTGAATTCTCTATTTGTACCAGCCCCCAACACTTCCTCTGGCAGATCATTCCATATACCTACCACCTTCTGTGTAAAATAGTTGACCCTAAGGCCTCTTTTATATCTTTCACCTCTCCAACCTCAGGGAAAAGACCTGGTCTATGCATCCTCTCCATGCCCCTCGTGATTTTATAAAACCTCTATAAAAGGTCACCCCTCAGCCTCCGAAACTCCAGGGAAAACAATCTTAGCCTATTCAACTTCTCCCTATAGCTCAAATCCTCCAATCCTGACAACATCCTTGCAAATCTTTTCTGAACCCTTTCAAGTTTCATAACATCCTTCTGATAGTTAGGAGACCAGAAGTGCATGCAATATTCCAACAGTGGCCTAACCAATGTCCTGTACAGCCACAGCATGACCTTCCAACTCCTCTACTCAATGCTCTGACTAATAAAAAAGGAAAGCATACCAAACATCTTCACTATCCTATCTACCTGGACTCCACTTTCAAGGAACTATGAACCTGCACTCCAGATCTCTTTGCTCAGCAACACTCCCTAGGACCTTACCATTAAGTGCAGCAGTCCTGCTCCGAGTTGCTTTTCCAAAGTGCAGCACCTCACATTTATCTAAAATTAAACTCCATCTGCCACTCCTCAGCCTATTGGTCCATCTGACCAAGATCTCATTGTTGCCCACTTCACCTCCAATTTTGGTGTCATCTGCAAACTTACTAACTATACCTCCTACACTCACATCCAAATCATTTACATAAAAATGAAGAAAAGTAGTGGACCCAGCACTCCACTGGTCACAGGCCTCCAGGCTGAAAAGCAACACTGTACCACTACCCTCTGTCTTCTGCCTTTGAGCCAGTTCGATATCCAAATGGATAGTTCTTGCTGTATTCCATGAGATCTAACCTTGCTAACAAGTCTCCAATGAGGAATCTTGTCAAATGCCTTACTGAAATCTATTTGGATCACATCTATTCTGTTAAATTCCAGAGTGTACAGGCCTAAACTGCTCAATCTCTCTTCATTAGACAAATCCCTTTGCACTGAATTCCATCTAATTGCTTCTGAACTGCCTCCAATCCAACTATATCCCTCCTCAGGTAAGGGGGCCAAAAGTGGACTCAGTATTCCAGGTACAGTCTGTTTAATGTTTGTACAGTTGCAGCACTTTCCTACTTCCTTTATGTAATTCCTTTAACAATAAAATGCCAAAACTCCATTTGCCCTCCTTACTTTGAAAGGGTTAATATTGGAGGTTCCATAAGCTCCATCCAATTTGATGGAGTTTATCCTACCATGGGGGGAAACGAGGCAGAATATCTCAGGATCTCATGGAGTGTAGTTCTGAATCCATTGTGTCTGAACAGTCTTAGGGACAATGCCCACCAACTAATATAACTTGTCCCCAGCTGTTGTCGTTCAATATTATTTATCTTGTTAAAATAAGAAGCCTCTTTGTTAAGATTCAGTAGTGGTTGAACTTCTACCACATTTAAACTAAATAGGCCCTAACTCCCTGTCAAAGCGGATTGGTGTCAGCCTCCTTCTAACCTTAAGTACCACAGTGACGAATACAGAAAGCAACAGAGGTTACAGTTCAGCTTTTTCATTTGGAATTGTGTACCAGAGAAAGCTTTCAAATTAGCTCAACAGGAGTCTTTTCACTTGAGACTGCTCATACACAGAGAAACATTAAACAAATGTTCACACACGGAGACACACATTAAACAAATACACCCCACGTTGCCATTGTCGGAATCTGAAAATTATAAAAATCAAGTCTTCACTATTTAGGTTTCTGCAGGAGCGCTCCTCAAGACTCCTCGTGACTAAGCATTCCCTGCCTCTACCCCAGCATGATACACATCATCAATAGGCTCATTTTTTTCCCCCACACGTCTTGGGGTTGATATAACACTGTGCAATATTAGAGACAAAATGTCTTTGTGTGAATGAATGTCATCTGTTGTTTCAATGCATTTTAAAATAGCAGACAAAAGAACTTCATCTGAACACATCAGCAACACCCCACAGCACAGACAGAGATTTCAAGCCAGTAATTAGTGAACGCAAGTGAACAATTATAATTTTCAGTTTTACTTTTCCCATCTTTATTAGATTGGTTCAATAATGACTTACAATTTTTAAATAAAGCATTAGGTAGAAAATTAAGCACAATATCATTTGAAGAATGATTATTTGAAAATAAGTGAATTGCAATCAAATTCCATTCAGTTATTAGAACTGCATTCAGAAAGTGAGGCAAACATAGCATCTTTTTCAGGGAATGTGGTTTAGCATGTATTAAAGGTTATGCATGAAGAATGAAAGATTAAAAGGAAAAAAAGGGAAGAAAATAGCATTAGGATAGACAGTTCCAGGGAGAGAACGGACAAGGGCTGTCAAAGGCAGAAAGAGTGTTGAGTGGTCTCCTGCCTCACAGTAAAATGACACCAAAGATGAAAACAGGAGAGTGCTCTTGTCATTCCTTGAGAAAATCAGCATCTGCATTGACTGTAACAAAGTCAGGAATTGTAATTTCGGATATCAGGAGTCTAACGTTCAAGAGTTGATGGTTAAGGAATACTATGACTCCAAGCTTCCTCTAATTCTGAGACGCTCTCAGGGGTTTTACTTGGCAGTTCAGGAACTGGGGAATTTGTGTTAGGATTTTGTTTGGAAGTTAAGATGACTGGCAGAGAAATCAGATTATCAGACCTGCCCCCATGCAACTATAGAGATGGCTCAGCAAAGTTGTTAATGTGGAGATGACTCCATACCAGGTTAAATCTGACCTTCCTGGAGGAGAAGGTGAAACAACATCAGGAATGACAATGCCAGGCACAAGACTCCTCTAAGCAAGAGAGACAGTTTACATCAGGGGATGAGATTTGGTGCTGAAACCTCAGGAACGGGCTCAACACAAAGTCAGGTCCCCATGACATACAACATTTGGACAGGTGAGATGATTCTGAATGAGCATGTAGACCACATGAACACTGCAAACTCACACAGATTCCCTGCCCTTGAGAGCAAAGAAATCTCAGAGACAGAGAGGAAACAGCCGATGTGGCAGCTTGAATGATTTTACTGCCTGAAGAAGGGAATGAGTTTCTTCTGAGATGCTCTGGGCATAAGAGGTAATCTACGGTCTGGTACACATCCCCCCCATATTGGAGAGCGAGTCAGAGGAACTGGACCACTTATGAAAATGCCCCAGGAAAGGCTACAAGAGTTAGAACAGGCCTATGGCCCTGAACTTAAAAGGAGAAGTGATCTAGTGATTGTAATGAGGCCAAACAGGTGGACCTCAGAGAGTCTGAGTTCCCTGATTGTTGTAGTTAATCTGATCCAAATCAGGGACCCCTGGATGACAGATATAAACAAACATGTCAGAGGTTCTGTTCACTCTGAGGGAGCTAGATCAGTGTCATGTATTATGCATATGGAAATAAAGGGTGACTTGGTAATGGGATACTGGCCTCTGGAGTTATTTCACCATCAACAGATATCCATTATCCTACCAAGCACCCAGCCATACCCTCTACAGGATTCAGCACCAACTGTTAATGCAAGGTTGTTGTGCAACATGGAAGATCTTGAACGATACAGCAACTGTTGAGTTGAGTAGCAGTGCATGAATTGTTAATTGGTTGAATAGCATGTGCAGGGAATTGTCCAGCTTGTGGACTCTTGGCAGATGTCCTGAAGATCACATTCTGAAAGACTGTCCACCCTACAGATGGGCGATGGCAGAATAACAAAAAAGCTATTTGAATTTCAAATCGACATTGGAAAATAGAGAGAGAGTTCCAACACTCCAGCAAGGCTTTACAGTTCAATGATAGAAGGCTGATTATGAGTAAGCATTTAACATTTTAAAACCTGCCTGATATGCAGGTTGGTTAACTCTCAATTACAAGGGTCAACAGGTAAAGGGTAAAGGTAAACGTCTGTCACCAGCTGTGAAGATCACTACTTTGTTAGGCAGAGAAACCAGGAGCAGGAGTGGGCCATTCGTCCCTATGAGCCACCTTCACCATTCAGATGATCATGATGGATCTGCCATCCCAGCACAGTATTCTCAATTTCTTCCCTCCCTCTTGATATCTCAAAAATATATTAATCTCTTTATTGATTATGCTCGGTGACCCAGCCTGCACAGCCTTCTGTGGTAACGAAGTCTGCAGATTGACCATCCTTCCTCATCTCAATCCTATGTGGCCTACTCCATATCTTGAGACTGTGAACCCTCATCCCACCATCTGTTTTATCTGCCCACTTGACTTTACCGGAATCCTCATTTTCTGATCCCTTCCACTCCACTCTGATTTCATCCTTTCACAAAAGAGTTATAGGTACATGGTGAATTCTCATTTTCATCACATGACACCATTGGGCACATTGTGTCCGTGATATCTGGAAAGGAGTTACACAGCTGAATCTCATTTTCCAGCACTTGGTCCATAACCTGTTCACTGATGGTGCTCTGAGCATATATAGTTTTGGACTATCCAAACTTTTTACAAAGTACTTCAATCTTCCAGTACCCTCCTCAGGTGGAAAAAACAACTTTGACTCCTCACTAATAATTCAGCTAACACTTTAAATGTTGACCAAAATTAAGTTAACCCAGGACCATTGCATTATTAACACAGTTAAAATGTGCTCCAAATCTAATTGAAGACAAAAGATTGACTTGACTTACATTCTGACAGAAAATAGACTTTCAAATTACATTATTAAATAAATTTTGTGTGTGAATGAGTCGTCAGACCTCATTTTACAAGATGAAAATTAATTTTTGGTCCATTAGATTCCAGAATTGTTTTTCCATATTTTGGGGAGCAGCACAGTGGCTCAATGGTTAGCATTCAGGTGACAGGAAAACCCACCTGGTTCATTAACGTTCTTTAGGGAAGTAAACTGCCATCCTTACCTGGTCTGGCCTACATGTAACTCTTTAAAACGCACCATGGCGATCATATCTCAGGGCAAGTTAATCAAATCTTCTTATAACATCTAGCTTTGTATCTACTAGAGAGTTCAATCAAGACCTTCCTTCGAGTTTATCATTTTTTTGGATATATTTCTTTACAAAGACAATTGGGCAAAGATACTGATCCAATCTAGATTTTCCCAAGCTCATATCCAGAAGTGCTCCTATTTATCTTCATTTTACAGTGATGATCGCACCACATGTTTTCACTTTGAAACGTGTTGCAATCACTGCTAAAGAGTCTGCTCCTCACTGGATTTTCTTTGGAAGTACAGTGAACAGATGGCAATTTTAATTTAAAAAAAAACACAACAATTTGTGCCCCATGCAAGGAAAATGACAGCTTATTTTTTTCCATGCAACTTTCTATGCAGCCAAAACCCTTTTGCAATCAATTCAGTGGTATTTTACCTCAGATGGTTTTTTTTTCCACATCATTACATGGATTATGGTCTTGTCTGTAAGCATTTCAGCAATGAAAGCCACATGCTCAGAGGAAAATGCTGTGTTGGTAACTGATAACAGCAATTGGCAACTGATAATAGGGCACTTAATGGTATTATCAGTGCAACATTAATCCAGAGATCTGGACAATGTTTTAGGGACTTTGGATTAAAAACACTGCCACGACAAATGGTGGAATTTGTGTTCTCTAGATTTGGGGTTAAACGTCTAACGATAACAGTGTTGTTTGTCAGGAAAAACCCATCTGGGCCACTAGTGTCCCCTAGGGAAGGAACCTGCCACCCTCCAGACCCACAGCAGTGTGATTGACTCTCACCTGCCCTCTGGGCAATTAAAGGGAGGGTAATAAATGCTAGGCCAGCCAGTGATGCCCACATCCCATGAACAAATATGTTAAAAAAGGTCTAGGTCTTCAACATTGAAAACATTCCTATTGGATTTCACAGAATTACAACCCAATCAATCAAAATGGATACTACGCTGCAAGATCATTTGTCACATCAATCTATTCCTTGTGTAGAGCTTTGTTAGCGTTTATACTGTTCACAATAGCGAGGCACTTTATAGATGCTCAGAGGTTAATGTTCTGAGGGGGTCAGTAGGGGTTACTGCTGTGCACTATGATTGAAAAGTCTCCAGAATGGTATGACATTTTGTGCATCTTACCAGCAACACAGTCACACAGCAGAATAATTTAACCATTTGAAATTGATCACAAGAGAGCTGTCAGCAATGATTAGCAGAGGCTTTGGTTTTGAAAGTGCACTCTCCAACATTCCCTAATATTTTTCTTTTTAAAAGTATCAGACCAAAGAATTTCACATTTCTGTTGCAACATAATGCAATTCAATCCATTTTCTCTCCTGCTGTGCATTTCTCATCCACCATCCACAGGCATCCCCTTTCTCAAGGTGATTTTTATAAAAGGTACAATTTTGCAGTCAACTGACTACTTTCTCAAAGGAAAATGAAGGACAGAAGAATGACAAAGCTAGAAATGGAGAATTGGACAGCTTTTACAGCAAAGATGGGCAGAATGGCTTCCATCCACAGGATTCTGATTCTATGCAAAATACTCGAACTCTCCTGAACATCCTTGCTGTTTCTCTTTTTGTCTTAAATTCAAGTGTTAAGCCATTTTCTTTATGAGCAGGAATCAAGGTATTAATCCCAATTGTAAACACGCACACAGGCTAAACGCTCTGCCAATTCATTATCACAGCATGATATGGCAACTACTCTGTCCAAGACTGCAAGAAATGACAGAAGGTTGTGAACACAGCCCAGTCCATCACACAAACCAGCCTTCCATCCATTGACTCCATCTACATTTCCCACTGCCTCAGGAAACAACCAACATACTCAAAGACCCCTCCCACCCCAGTTAGAATCTCTTCCATCTTCTTCCATTGGGCAGGAGGTCCTAAAACTTGAAAACACGTACCAACAGATTCAAGAACAGTTTCTTCCCCGCTTTTATCAGACTTTGATTAGACCTTTCAATACATTAGAGTTGAGCTTTCTCTGCACACAGTCTCTGTAGCAGTATATGTTGCTTTCTGTTCTATTATCCTGATGTAGATATGTAAGGTAGGATTTGCCTGGATAGCACACAAAAACAATACATTTCACCATCTCAATACATGTGACAACAATCAATCAAATCCATATACAGTCCATCAGCTTCCAACAGCATTCGGCACATGATGTTAACTCATCGGGGAAAGAAAAAATTTAAAAAGTTCAGTCATGGGGCAAAGCTAGCATTTATTTTATACCTTGCCATTTTAGGGCCTGTGTCGTTCAATGGTTGCAATATGGTTTGGACAGGTTAAGTGACATGTAAATGCATGACAGATGCAGCATAATATGGGTAAATGTGAGGCCAGGACCTTTGGCAAAAATAGGAAGGCAGATTATTATTTCAAAGGCTGTAAATTGAGAGCGGGGAACGTCCAACATAATCTGAGTTTCCACATATACCAGTCACTGAAAATAAAGGGTGCAGGTACAGCAGGCAGTGAAGGAGGCAAACTGTATATTGGCCTCAAGAGTGTGAGGCCAGGCAGGCACAGCAGGTCAGGCAGCTTCCGAGGAGCAGGAAAATCAACATTTCAGGTAAAAGCCCTTTGTCAGGAACGAGGCTGGGAGACTCTGGGGTGGAGAGATAAATGGGAGGTAGGTTAGGGCTGGGGAGGGGGGTGGGATCTTCAGCTACCTTCCCTCAAGCCCCACACCCAAGGCTCCCAGCCTCATTCCTGATGAAAAGCTTTTGCCCGAAATGCTGACTTTCCTGCTCCTCCAATGCTGCCTGACCTGCCGTGCTTTTCCAGCACCATACTCTTGACTCTAATCTCCAGCATCTGCAGTCCTCACTTTCTCGCTGTGAAGGTTAATATACAGGTGGTGAAGTGCAGGTACAAGGATATCTTGCTGCAATTAAACAAGGCATTCAGGAGGCCACACCTGGAGTATTGTAGGCAGATTTTGTCTCTATCTGAAAAAGAATGCTCTTGCCATCTTGCCATGAGGAAGTGCACCAAATTGATTTCTGGGGTGGCAGATCTGACATATGAGGAGGGATTGACTCGGTTAGGACTGTATTCACTGGCTTTTAAAAGAATGTGGAGGGTCTTATGGAAATCTATAAAATTCTAACAGGACTAGAGAGGTCAGAAGGAGGAAGGAAATTCCAGAGACCAGGATCAGATATCAAAGCGAAAGGATAAAGGGATAAAATGCTTAGAACTGAGATGAGGAGAAATGTCTTCACCCAGAGAGTGGTGAGCCTGTGGAAAGTGGTAGAGAACAAAACATTATGTGGTTTCAAGGAGGAAGATATAACCCTCGTGGCCCAAATGATCCAGGGATATGGTGATAAAGCAAGATTAGAACATTGAGCTCAATGATCAGCAATGATCCCACTGAATGGCAGAGCAGGGTAAAGAGATCGAATGCTTCTATCTTTCTCTGGTAAGAAAAGTAGGCCAATGTGGAAATGGATAGATAAGCTGGCATTTATGACACATGCCAAATTGTCCTTCAGTTATCTTCTTGAACAATGTGCTGTTAGGACATGCACAGGGCAGCTAGGAAGGGTGATCTACGATTTTGACCGAGAGACAGAGAAAGAAAGATAATATATTTCCAAAGTTAGAAATCACACAACACCATGTTATAGTCCAACAGGTTTATTTGGAAGCACTAGCTTTCGGAACGCTGCTCCTTGGGTAACTAGTGGGGCAGGATTGTGGGATACAGAATTAATAGCAAAAGACCAAAGTGTCACACAACTGATGGAATGCATTGAACAAACCTAGATTGCTGTTCAATACAACACATCATTTAAATGACACATTCATCTGTTACTATAAATTCTGTGTCCTATGATCTTGCTCCATTGGCTACCTGAAGGAGCAGCGCTCCAAAAGCTTGTACTCCCAAATAAATCTGCTGGACTATAACCTGTTTTTTTTGTGATTTTTAACTTGGTCCACCCAGTTAAAAAACAGCTCCTCCACCTCAATATAATTTCCAAGTTAGGATGGGGAGTAGTTTGGAGGGGAAACCTATGGGGACGGATGCATCCCTTGCATCTGCTGCCCTTGTCCTTCTGGATGAAGAGGTCATGCCTTTGTTAACTCTTCAGTAGTGACAGCAATCTTCATGGCCATATACACTCGTGTGAGTGACCTTTCTCAGGAGTATTTTCAATAAATAAAAAAGTCTCAATTTTTGCCGTTGCAATGTTTGAGCCTTATCAGATCCAGCAACTTTCACCTAATGCCAATTTTATTATGTAGGGTTCAATGGTAGGAAAGGACGCAGTGGACAGACTGCAATTGGCATTAAATATTTTTGCCGAGTCTAGCTATCAACTGTCTAAAGAAATCAGCATGCCTGCAGGGGTCAGTCATGATGATTGACTGGTATATATAAAAACCCAATGAAATAAGTTCAGCTCAAAATGATGGGACGGGCCCAAGATTTACAAAAATGAGGCCAGGGTTGGAGGGTTTGAGCTATTGAGAGTGGCTGAATAGAGTGGGGTTGTTTTCCCTGTAGGGTCGAAGGCTGAGGGATGACCTTATAGAGTTTGATAAGATCATGAGGGGCATGGATAGAGGACCAGAACTAGAGGGCATAGGTTTAGGGTGAAATGGGAAAAATTTATAAAGGGATATAATGAGTAACTTTTTCATGCAGAGGGTAGTACGTGTTTGGAATGAGCTGCCAGAGGAAGTGGTGGAGGCTGGTATAAATAACATTTAAAACACATCTGGATGGGTATATGAATAGGGAGTGTTTAGATGGATATGGGTCAAATGTGACTAGCTTAGTCTTGGATTTATGGTCAGCATGGATGAATTGGACCGAAGGGTCTGTTTCCATAGTGTGACTGTCAACACTTATTTTTCAGGAATTACTAGCCTTAAACAAAACAGGGAAGTACATGGGATTGTGTCATTGTGGCTTCTTCATGGAATGGAAGGTGGTAGAAGTGAGTGTTAGCCAACATCTACAGTCCTGACATAGAAAGGAGTTCCAAATTTTTCTGCTCTCTTTGTAACTTGGGCACCAAAATAAATTCAGTTAACCATCCTGCATATTCTTGTATTGGCTTCTTTATAGAATTGGGGCATAGTCAAAATGTAATTTGATCCAGATATGAAGATATCCTAAGGCAATGCTCATGCCAGTCAAAGTATACATCTTATGAAATCATAAACAGAAGCAGAAATTGCTGGAGAAACTCAGCAGGTCTTGCAGCATTGTGGAGAGAGAAACAGAGTTAATGTTTCAGGTCCAGTGATCCCTCTGAAGGTCAGGAGAAGGGTCATTGGAGCCGAAACGTTATCGTTGCTTTTATAAGGGACTGGAAGGGAATATCCTTCAAGAAGAAGGAGAGCACAGTAGCGTGTAATGCACACGGAATGATTCATGCATTATACAGCTATGTGCAGCTCTGTGCATAGAAAAAAAGTGCATGGTTTGTGCCTCATGCAGGTCAGATATCCTTAGATTAATCAATTCGAGGACAGTCTGCCTTTCACTTCACTTTTAATAAGTGCAACTCCTGTCTTCAATACAAAGATTATTGTTGTAGACTTGGAAAGTCAAAGCAAGGCTAATTACACGCAACAGATCTCCAGGTAAATGAGATATCAAGGCAGACTTCATTACCATTTTTATTTTTAATATTAAAGTGGAACTGAAAGTAAATTTAAAAATAATTATTCTGTTACTAGAGAGATCCCTCTGCTTTCAAATGGTTGACTATTAGTTTGTTCTGATGTAAAATTTAGCTGATCAGCAAGTTTTGGTCCAATTTTGTTGAACATTGCTCAAAATTCTTAACTGGAAGTTCTGGTAAAACAGCAATCATATGACAAATTGGGGTAATTTTAAACCATTCTTATTGTCAAACAGGTGAGAGTTAAAAACTTTCATTGACTTCAACTGAAATATATTGAAAAATATTCAGAGTTATCAAGCACACTGTCAATTTGCTGTCACCTGTTACACTTAATTGCTCTAATTTACCCTTGTGCAAAATTTGAAGTTTCATAGATAATTTTAACATTGCAAGTGTTAAACAAGGATTAAAAGTCACAGACAGGAAGCATTGATAAGGGTACTGTCTATTTTTAAAATTTATAAAATGTAGAATCAAATGGAACATTGTTGGATGCAGCTCAGTTGGTAGCACTCTCAGCGATGAGTCAGAAAGTCATAGATTAATGTCTGACTTAGGACTCGAGTGCAAGATTCTAAACTGGATGTAAATTTGCTCGTTGAGCTGGAAGGTTCGTTTTTAGACATTTCTGCACCATACTAGGTAACATCTTCAGTGAGCCTCTGGATGAAGCACTGGGGGTACAGCCTGTTTTCTACTTATGCGGTGATGATGTCATTTCCTGTGATGAGATTCCCTGTTCTTTTTCTCAGGGGGTGGTAAATGGGATTCAAGTCAGTTCCAGTTGGAAATCCATGCTTCTAGGAATTCTCGTGCGGGTCTGTTTGGCTTGTCCTAGGATGGACGTGTTGTCCCAGTCGAAGTGGTGTCCTCCCTCATCCGTATGCAAGGATACTAGTGAGAGTAGGTCATGGCTTTTTGTGGCTAGTTGATATTCATGTATCCTGGTGGCTAGTTCCCTGCCTGTTTGTCCAATGTAGTGTTTGTTACAGTTCTTGCAAAGTATTTTGTGGATGACATCAGTTTTGCTTGTTGTCTGTATAGGGTCTTTCAAGTTCACTAGCTGCTGTTTTCGTGTGGCTTTGTGTGCTACCATGATGCCAAGAGGTCTGAGTAGTCTGGCAGTCATTTCTGAGCTGTCTTTGGATATAGGGGAGAGTGGCTAGGGTTTCTGGACATATTTTGTCAACTTGTTGTTTAATAAAAAACAAACAGTGGACTGTGTTCATTGAATACCCATTCTTTTTTAATACACTGTATAGGTGATTTTCCTCTACTCTGCATTGTTTCTCTGTGCTGCAGTGTTTAGTGGCTCATTGAAATAATGCTCTAATGCAGCTTCATTTGTGGACGTTGGGATGATGGCTTCTGTAGTTCAGTATTTGGTCCGTATGTGTTGTTTAATTGTTGTCCCAGTACTGATCCCTGAGGCACACTATTAGTCACAGGTTGCGATCCAGAAAATGACCCTTATCCCAATTCACTGTTTTCTATTGATTAGCCAATCCTCTATCCTAAAATGGTCCAAACAGCTGTTATTCAGATATAGTGACAAGCAAAGTTTCCATCTGTCCTCACATGCATGTAAAGAAAAGTGTTGCAGGTTTTCTTGGTATCTTGGCCAATAATCCTTCATCAACATCAGAAAACAGAGATTATCTACTCTTTACTATATTCCTATTTGTAAGGGATTGCAGTACAGAAATTGGCTGCTGCATTTCCTACAGTATAACAGTGATCACAATGTAAAAGTAATTATTTGGTTGTAACAAAAGCAGAAACTCAGCAGGTCTGGCAACATCTGTGTTGAGCAGAGTTAATGTTTTGGATCCAGTGACCCCTCTTCAGAGCAGATGGTAGCTAGGAAAAGATGGTACATGTGCTGAAGATAGGGGATAGTAGTTAAAAGAGTGAGTGATAGGTGGAGATGGAGCTCAGAGGGAGAGAAACAAAGTTAGAAAGGAATGGATAATTGGGAGCCAGGGAGAAAGGAGAGCTGATAACAGAGACCTTAAGTAAAGGAAAAGTGTGCTCTGTTAAAAACAGCCCATATGCTGACTGGGCCTGGGGGGTATGGATTAGAAAAGGTCATGGAAGAAGCTACAAAATTATTTTCAATTTTTAAAAGTTTATTCATAGGATGTGAACATTACTGGCCTGGCCAGTATGTATTGCCAAATCCTACTTGCCCAGAAGTTGGTAAACTGACTTCTTCAATGGCAATCAGTTTTGTTGTAGGAAGTCCGATGTTGTCATTCAGGATGGAATTCCAGGATTTTGACCCAGGGCCACTGAAGGAACAGTGATATATTTTGAAGTCATGAAGCTAAGGGGTTCAGTGGGGAACCTATAAGAAATGCTATTGCCATGTGTGTGCTCCCCTTGTCCTTCTAGATGACAGTGGTCATGGTTTAGAAGATGAAGTCTATGGACCCTTAGTGGGTTTCTAGAATGCATCTTGTCGATGGTATACATGTGGTAGAGGGAGTGGATGCTTGACGATATGGTGCCTATCACACAGACTGTTTTGCCCCGAATGCTGTCAAGATTCTCGAGTGCTGTTGGAGCTGCCCCCATCCAGGCAAGTGGGAAGTATTGCATCATACTCCTGACTTGTGTCTTGTAGCTAGTGAACAGGTTCTGGGGAGTCAGGTGGTGCATTACACACTGCAGGTTTCCTAGCCTCTGACCTGCTCTTGTAACAACTGTACGTAAATGGATAATCCAGTTCAGTTCGATCAATGGCAACATTCAACAATTTGATAATGGATGATTCAGCAACGAGCAAATTCTCTGTGGTTGAAGATGCTATTGTCTGACACTTCCGTGGGACAACTGTTAATTGTCACGGTCAGCTCAAATTTGGATATTATCTCAGTCCTGTTTCATTTGAATGTAGATTGGTTTGGTACCTCAGGAGTCACGAATGGCACTAAACTTTTTGCAAGCATCAGCGAACATTCCCACTACTGGCCTTATGTCGCAGAGGTCATTGACAAGACAGGTGAAGATGGTTGGGCTGAGGACACTATCTTGAGGAACCCCTGTGGAAATATCCTGTTGCTGAGATGACAACAACCACAACCTGCCTGATATGCTCAACCCTTGGAGATTCCCTCCAATTCTAATTGATTCTAGCCTTGCTAGAGAATCTTGATGCCATACTTGGTCAAGGGCGATTACTTTCTGATACTGTTTGGCATGTAACCAGTCCTGTTTGGCAGCTTCAGCACATTAACACCATTTTTCAGTAAGTCTGGTGCTGCTTCTGGCATGTCTGTCATGGACCAGGTCAGACCCTCCAAATAGTTTCAAGAAAGTAGCTCAGACCCTAAACCTGTTGGTTGTTTTAAGCAGGTGTAACAGATATTCCAGGAAAGATAAATTCTCTCATTTAAAAACAAGATTACCAAATGAAAAACAAGATTACCAAACAAAAGAAAACAGAATACCGAATAACTTAACCTATGGGAACCCAACAGATTAACTCAACTTAATGATGATGTTCCCAATACTTGCAACAATCCCCATAAACACACCTTGGCACAAAAGATAAAACCAAACCGAGGGTCTTACAGAAGAGAAATCAGAGACAGAGAGAGACCAGCCAAAATCTGCTTCATTAGGTTCAGCAGCTTCACAACTCTACTGTTAAAAACCAAACCAAAGAAAAGCTGAGCGAGGAGAACTGGCCACTCCCTTTTCATTATACATGTATTTTTTGTTCAAAAACTTGAAGGCCTGTTGCCTGAGGCAGTATCTGTTACCTATAATCAAATTGGCCCCGAAACCCTTCAATGCCAGACTTTTCAGAGTCTGTGTCTTTCAAAGACCTCTCTGAAAAACAAAACCAAGGACAACATAACCTTGTTAAAGGAGCAGCTTTGTCACATGTCCATCTTCATTGGGCCAGGTTAATTCCCAGGCTCGATAGTAATAGTCAAGTGGGGAATGTCCCAGGCCATGAGAGTTCACTTTAATTGGGAGTATAATGTTGATGCTGGTGCCCCACAGTACCTATTGGATAACCAGTTTTCAGTTGATCTCTTTGAAGTCCATCCTATTTAGCACAGTGATTGTGCCACATAACACAATGCGAAGGGTGTTCTCAATGCGAAGACAGCACTTGGTCTCAACAAAGATTAGGCAGTAGTCACTCTTACCAACACGGCTGTGGACAGATGCGTCTGTGGTAAACCGACTGGTAAGGATGAGGTCAAGTCTGCTTTTCCTTCCAATTGGTTCACTCAACACCAGTCAGTTAGTGACCCAGTCTAGTAGCTAGATTAGACCAGAAGAAATTCAGCCATTCAGCCCCTAGGGCCTGCTCCCCCATTCAAAGAATCATGAATGATCCAACAGTCTTCACATCCACTTTGCTGTCCATTACCCATAACTCTTGATTTCCCTGACTGATCAAGAATCTATTTATCTCAGCCATAAATGTACACAAGTACTCTGCCAACATAGCTCTCTGTGGCAAGTTCCAAAAACTCAACCCTCAGAAGAAATTCCTCCTCATTTCTTAAATTGGTGCCCCTTTATTCTGAGTCTATGTTCTCTGGTCTTTGACTCTCCCACAAGGGGAAACATGCTCTGAGCATTTACCCTGTCAAGCCCCTTAAGAATAGTATATGCTAAATGAAATTACCGGTCATTCCTCTAAACTCCAGTGAGTAGAGTCCCAACTCGTTTATCCTTTGCTCATAAGACAATCTTTCCATTCTGGGCATCATCCTGGTGAACCTTCTCTGAACTGTCTCCAATGAAATCTTTCCTTAAATAAGGGGATGGAAATTGCTCACAGTACTCCAAATGTAGTCTCACCAGCACTTTGTACAGTTGCAGTAAGACTTCCCTACTCTTATACTCCAACCCCCTTGAAATAAACATTCCTTTAGAGCTGAACCAGCTCAGTCAGTAGTGGTGCTCCTGAACCACTCTTGATGATGAACATTGAAGAGCCCCCACCCTCAGTACACTCTGCAATATTGCGACGTTCAGTACTTCCTCCAACTGGCGTTCAATATGGGGGAGTACTGACTGGGGGAAAATAGAAGCATCACAATGATTCAATATAAAAAGAACCCATTTCCTGAAGCATTTGACATGTCTCTATTCCTGCGATTTGTGGAAGACACAAGTACAAGTCAGTATTTTTTTTAAATCCAATTGCCTCTGCATACCGATATGCCTTCAACTTCAACAGGGAAAACATATTTCTTTTTCACTTCATTAAACAAGGAAAAATTTCTTCCAGTGGCAGGAAGTCTGGTAACCTGTGTTAAAGATTTAAATTAATTGGCAAAAGGACAGAGAGGAGATGGGAGAAATGTCTGCATACAGGGAGTTGTGATTTGGAATCGTCATTGTAAGCAAGCATACTGGATGTAGTTTCAAGGGTAACTTTTGAAAGGGCAGTTAGGTTTACATATGAAAAGAATTGCAGGGGTCTGGGATGGAGAAGGTAAATGCAATTAATTGGATAAGTCTTTCAAAGAGCTGACACAGTCACAGTGCCCCCCTTCTGTGCAGAATGACTTTACAACATGAATGACATGTTTTTTTCCTGGACTTTTTAGAATTGCTGCCCACTTTTACAATTCTTTATCGTGACTGATAGAACTGACATTGAAGTCGATAAGTGGGTTAAGCAACTGAATGTTAAAAAATGTGGGCAAATCTTTGAAAGAGATTATAATGTTGTTAATATCTTACATCCCCTTGCTTTTCGCCATGATTAAAAGCAAGTCTCTCCAATTAGGTTAAATAATAATGTCTCAAATAATGTCTCACTACCAAAGATCAATATCAAACATTTTATGACTTCTCCAATTTTGACATATGAGTCATTCTGTTATCAATACTGTGCTACGGACGCAATGCACATTTCCACCCTCCCCCATACCTCAGATCTGTTAATAAAAAAAACTCATCTAATATGCCAGACTAAATATAAATCAAACTCTAAAGATGCTTTAAAGGAAACCAAATCAATTTCTTTAGGATGATGTCACTTTGGGACAGAGCCACAGTTATGTCACTAAATCATTATTGCAAATCATCACATCAGGGCTCAATCTCATCCATAGAAGTCAATGCAGCAAATTTGGAGTTATGAGGAGAGATTATACAAATTAGGTATGTTTTCTCTAGAATTTTGAGGTTTGGTTGGGGGGCACAGGATCTGATCAATGTCTTCAAGGTAGCTGAGGATGCAATACGTATATGAAGTTGGGGATTAATGGTGATAGGTCGGATAGGAGGGTGGACCGGATAGGTGGGAAGGGAGATGGACAGGTCAGGAGGGCAGTGCTGAGTTGGAAGGTTGGAACTGTGAAAAGGTCAAGGGTGGAGGGGAAATGAGGAAACCGGTGAAGTCCACATCGATGTCATGTGGTTGGAGAGTCCAGAGGCAGAAGATGAGGCATTTGCCCTCCAAGTGTTGAGTGGTTAGGGATTGGTGATGGAGGAGGCCCAGGACCTGCATGGCAGAGTGGGAGGGGGACTTCAAATGTTTGGCTATGGGGTGGTGGGTTTGATTGGTGTGGGCATCCTGGAGATATTTTCTGAAGCACTCTGAGTAGGCATCCAGCCTCCCCAGTGTAGAGGAGACCGCATCAGGAGCGACGGATACAATAAACGACGTGTGGAAGTTCAGGTGAAACTTTGATGGATGTCGAGGTCTCCTTTGGGGCCTTGGGTGGAGGTGAGGGGGGAGGTGTGGGCGCAGGTTTTACAAATCCTGCGGTGGCAGGGGAAGGTGGGTTGCTGTGGGGCATGGACCTGACCAGGTAGTTGCGGAGGAAAAGCAGATAGGGGTGGGGAAGGAAATATATCTCTGGTGGTGGGGTCCGGTTGTAGGTGACAGAAATGGTGGAGGATGGTATGAGGTTGGTGGGGTGGGAGGTGAGGACCGGGGGGTGGGGGTGGGGGTGGAGTGTTCTGTCCTTATTGCGGTTGAAAGGGTGGGGTCCAAGGGCAGAGGTACGGGAAGTGGATGAGATGCACTAGAGTGCATCATCAACCACGTAGGAGGGGCAGTTGAGGTCTTTGAAGAAGGAGGCCATCTGGTATGTTCTGTGGTGGAACTGGTCCTCCTGGGAGCAGGTGCAGCGAAGGCGGAGGAATTTGGAAAAGAAAGGCTAGCACACCTTACAGGAGGCAGGTTGGGAGGAGGGGTAATCTAGGTAGCTGTGTGAGTCGATGGGTTGGTAGGAGATATCTATGTTGATTCGGTCAACATTGATGGAGAGGTCCAGAAAAGGGAGGGAGGTGTCAGAGATGGTCCAGGTGAACTTAAGGTCAGGGTGGAGTGTGTTGGTGAAGTTGAAGTTGATGAACCGCTCAACCTCCTTGTGGGAACACGAGGGGGCACCGATACAGGCACCTTGGCTCAGTGATGGCACTCAGTGAACCAGAAAATTAAATATTTAAACATCACTTCCGAGATTTAGCACACACACTTGGCTGACTCTTCAGTGCCATGCTGTGGGAATGCTGTCCTGTCAGAGGTATGTTTTGTCTCATGGTCTGTATGTCACTGTACCTTTATGACAAAATGTTGATGATATCATCACAGTATGTCACTGGAAGCTGCAAGAGTCTCATGCTCCAGTTTAACCAGGATCACTTGAAGCATGTAATGTTACAAGAAGCATATATTGCTATGTCTAACTTTATAAGTTAATGTTATTCCAGACACTATTGTGCCTGAAAATGAAATATCTGTATTTTGAATGCTCACTGTAATGTGAGCTCCTGTTCTGAAGGCATTGCTGCATTCGGAGCATTGGTTGCTGAGGGGCAAGGATTGGGTAAATAGCCAAGGTTCTTCTTCCCCAGGATAGGGAAGTCCAAAGCTAGAGGGCATTAGTGTAAGGTGAAAGGGGCAAGATCTAAGAAAGGACCCAAGGGTCATCTTTTTTACACTGACGGTGGGGCATGTATGGGATGAGCTGCCAGAGGAAGTGGCCGGAAGAAGACAGAGAGTGGCAGTGGATGGAACGTATTCCGCCCGGAGGTCAGTGACCAGTGGCGCCCCACAGGGATCTGTTCTTGGGCCCCAGCTCTTAATAGCTTTCATAAATATCTTGGATGAAGAAAGCTGAACAAAGAGACCTTGGAGTGCAGATTCATAGCTCCTTGAATGTGGAGTCGCAGGTAGATAGGATAGTGAAGGCGGCATTTGGTATGCTTTCCTTTATTGGTCAGAGTATTGAGTACAGAGGTTGGGAGATCATGTTGCGACAGTACAGGACATTGGTTAGGCCACTATTGGAATATTACGTGCAATTCTTGTCTCCTTCCTATGGCATAGGTTTAGGGTGAGAGGGGAAAGATATTAAAAAAAAAAGACCTAAGGGGCAACTTTTTCACAGAAGGTGGTATGTGTATAGAATGAGCTGCCAGAGGAAGTGGTGGAGGCTGATACAATTGCAACATTTAAAAGGCATCTGGATGGGCATATGAATTAGGAAGGGTTTGGAGGGATATGGGCTGGGTGCTGGCAGGTGGGACTAGATTGGGTTGGGATATCTGGTCGGCATGGATGGGTTAGACTGAAGACTCTGTTTCCATGTTGTACATCTCTATGACTCCATGACTCTAACAGGGGAGATTGAGTTTAAGAGCTGCAAGGTTTTGCTGCAGCTCTACTAAACCCTGGTTAGATCACACTTGGAATATTGTGTCATTAAAAGGAAGGATGTAAATGCTTTAGAGAGGGTGCAGAGGAGAGTTACTAGGATGCTGCTCAGATTGGAGGACTTGTCTTAAGAAGAGAGGTTGAGTGAGCTAGGGCTTTTCACATTGGACAGAAGGAGGAAGAGAGGTGACTTGATAGAGGTGTACAAGGTAATGAGAGGCATAGATAGAGTAGATAGCCAGAAACTTTTCCCAAGGGCTGAAATGATTGTCATGAGGGGTCATAATGTTAAGGTGATTGAAGGAAGGTTTAGGGGAGATGTCAGACGTAGGTTCTTTACACAGAGTGGTGGGTGTGTGGAATGCACAGCCAGCGGTGGTTGTAGAGTCAGAGACATTAGGGACATTTAAGCGGCTGCTGGACAAGCACGTGGGCGGCAGTAAATTGAGGGGTGAGTAGGTTAGGTTGATCTTAGATTAGGATAAATGCTCGGCACAACATCGTGGGCCGAAGGGCCTGCAATGTGCTGTACTGTTCTAAGTAAGTGGTGGAGGCTGGTATTGTTACAAAATTTAAAAGACATCTGGATGGGTGTATGAATCGGAAGGGGTTAGAAGAATTTGGGCCAAGTGCTGGAAAATGGTGGCAGATTTGTTTAGGATATCTGACTGGAATGTACAAGTTGGACTGAAGGGTCTATTTCTGTGCTGTCCATCTCTATGGCTCAATAAATAACCAATCACCTCCTTTATTTTGCTGCATTGACTTGTTAACTAGTTGTTATGGTCACTTGCCAGCAATGAACTGTTCTAATGTTAGTAAGCATCAATTGCTGTCTACACTGTGTTCATTGAGTTGCTACTATAAACAAGTGATAACAAGACTTTCCAAACACTAAACTGTAGTAACCAACTTGAACTATTCAAAACATTTGTATTCATTTAAGATTTCTTTGATAGCAAAAACACGAAAGAAAAAATGGTAAAAATGTACCAGAGGGAAGTGTCACATTTACTGAGAGCTGTAGAAAATAACACACCAAAACAGGCCATTCAGCCCAATTGGTCAAATACTAGCTTGTTTGCTTCTGTTCTCAGCATTCTCACTTTCAGATGAAGAAGTGGGGATGTAGTGATAATATTACAGCAGTAACAAGCCAAAAGTCCAGATTAATGTCTGGGGACATGGTCGTAAATCCCACAGTGAGAGACGCTGAAATTTGAATTCAATGTAAAAAGTTATGAGAAGGCAGGACAGGACTGAACTTCTGCTGTGGGCTTTATTGTGCAACACACACAAATTCTTAAACTAAATGGAACTCCTTGGAACGAGAAGGAATGATTGAGGTGACTCAGGTGCAAAAACTATGTCACAAACGAGTGAAAGTTTACACTGGTGGCATGGTGGCTCAGTGGTTAGCACTGCTGTCTCACAGCACCAGGGACCCAGGTTTGATTCCTGCCTTGGATAACTGACTGTGTGGAGTTTGCACATTCTCTCCCTATCCGCATGGGTTTCCTCCAGGTGCTCCAGGCTAATTTAAAGACAGGCTGGATATAGGCTGTGATTTATTTCACTGGAGTGTAGGAGATTGCAGGTAACCTAACAGAAATTTATAAAATAATAAAAAAAGTATAGATTGAGTTAATGGTAGTTTTCATTTCCCTGAGGTTTGGAAATTTCAAGACTGGGGGCATGTTTTTAAGGTGAGAGGAGAAAGATTTTAAAAAGATGAGGGGCAATTTTTTTTTTTTTTACACAAAGGGAGGTTTGTGTGTGGAATGAACTTCCTGAGGAAGTGCAGGATGTAGACACTCCAATTTGGATAAGTACATGAATGGTCAAAACGTGTGGTTCTGGTTAGGCAACATCCGAGGAGTAGGAGAGTCGATGTTTTGGGCATAAGCTCTTACATGATTAGGAAAGGTTTGGAGGGATATAGCCCAGGAGCAGGCAAGTGGGACCCGTTTAGTTTGGGATCATGTCCAGCATTGACTGGTTGTGCCAGAAGGTCTGTTTCTGTGTTGAATGACTCTGTAGTAATGCTATGTTGCAGGAGTAGTTTAATGGCAAGAAGTGCTCGTCTTTTAGGTCAGACAAGAACGTGAGACTCCATTTACCCTCTCAAATGCATGTGGAAATTCTCATGGAACTCTGAACAATAAAAGCAGTTCATGACAATGATCTGCCTCATAAATGGCCCTAATTCATAGAAATGTATAAAACAGGAGGAGGAGGAGGTGGCCATTTGGCCCTCCGAGTCTGCTCTGCCGTTCAATAGGATCATGGCTGATCATCCAACTCAGTCCCATGTTCTTGCTTTCTCCCAATATCCTCTGATTCCTTTAGGAAAAGAACTACTCTTGGGATTCCACCCTCAGGTGACTGTTTGCATAATCTCCCTGTGCCTGGGTTGGTTTTGTCCAGGTGGTCCAGTTTCCTCCCATGTCCTAAACGTGTGCAGGTTAGGTTGATTTGCCATGTGAAATTGCCTATAGTGTCCAGGGATGTGCAGGATAGGGTAGGGGGTTAGGTCTGGGTGAGATGCTCTTCAGAAAGGTGGTGTGAAGGTGGCTGAATGGTCTGCTTCCACAGGTATTGAGTCTAAGATTCTGTGATTCTATGAACTATATTTAACTCCCTCTTGAAAACATTCAAATGGTTTGGCCTCAAATGCTTTGTGGCAGAGAGTTTTACAGGTTCACCAGTCTCTGGGTGAAGAAATGTCTCCTCACCTCAGTCCTATGTGGCCTTTCCCACATCCTTAAATGTTGACTGCCTGGTTCCTGACTCCCCAGATATCAGGAACAACCTTCCTGTGTTTACCCTGACTAGTCCTGTTGGAATTTTATAGGAATCTTTGAGATCCCACTCATTCAGCATCATTAAAACTGATAATTTGTTCCAACATATCATTTCTGCTTTTGAGATCCAGCCTTGTGTAAATTACTTGTCTATTATCCATCTAAGTATCATAGTGTCTGCATTAGAACTACAGACAGCACTGTGATTTAACACTATGTCACTAATATGAAGTTGAAAGGACCAGTTAAGCAGTAGAATTTCAACAAATTTATAAAAAGGATCATTTAGCTCTAAAATTACTCTGACTATCACAATGTATTAGAATTAAAATGAAAACTATTGAAACTCTTTAATTACATTTCAGTGATTTCTTACAGTTTCACTTTGGATTATTAAATTGATTAGACTGCTTCTTCTCTTTGGCAGTTTGTAGAGCTATGAAACAATTAGAAGATTGAGAGATAGTATTTTCAAGATAATTACCTTGCTTTGGGGCTTCATTTCCCCTTATTCTTGATGAACACAAGCTCCAGTACAATTCCTGACTGATTTCCAATAGAATCAAAGCAGCTGGAGCATCACAACCATTGACCTCTTATGCAAAAGAAGTCAAACTTTTGCGTAAAATATCAGAATTGTATTTAACATTTGTACTGTTCAATGTAATGGCTAACGATAGGATCTAAAGCTTTACTATCAATTAAAAATCCTATCTGGAGTAATTCTACCACTGATAGAATCATGAACATGGTAACTGAATGGAAGTTCAGATCTTCAGTTATTATCATAATCTTATTTGCTTGATGTCGATTAGATTCAGTCAGTCAATAGTCCTTTCATTCTAAACCTAGACTTAGAGTCAAAATCCATTTTTTGCACTCAACAGTGTATAACCTAGACTCTCACTGCCAGTACAGCATAGAGGCAGACTGGAGGCATTGCCAGTACAGCATTGAGGCAGGTTTGCATTACTGGAGGTAGTTATTTGGTTGACATTAAATGGAAACCCTATCGTATAGCTTGTAAGGTTCAAACAACCAGGAATGGACAAAAAATAACAGACAGACAATGAAGCCCTCGTCAGAGCTTAACTTCATTCCCATGCTGTCACTAATGGAACTTAAATAGAATTTAATAATATAGGAATGGGCCACTCAGCCCCTCTAGTCAATGGTGTTTATACTCCACAGGAGTCTCCCATCTAACTTCACTTCACTACATCCTCACAAACCTACTGTTAGCATGACACTGGAATGTTAGAATGCCTTCCAAATCTCAATTGAATATTAACATCATAATATGGGTACTTCAACCTCTCTAAACGTGGGGTTTGTCAACATTTGATGGAGCAAAAAGAAAGTCAATCTTGATTTCAACGGATAGGGTTTCAGGAAAATAAAACCCATGCATTAAAATATTCATGCAACATTTTGGACAGGTAATAAATCTAATGGTGGAAATTAAATGGGTAAAATTTAAGCTGGCATCTTCAAATATATGCTTTGGACCAAGAGAACAGTTCATTCCACTTCTTATAATGCAGGTCTTATAATGCAGATCATTCTATGGATTCTTAAAAGTTCTTTTCTTTCATGTTTGGAAGCATGTGTATCAATTGTTCTCTCTGCCAGTCATTAGCCAGGAAAGAGAGTGAGGACTGCAGATGCTGGGGAACAGAGTCAAGAAGTAAGGCACTATAAAATGCACAGCCAGTCAGGCAGCACCAAAGGAGGAGAATGGACATTTTGAGCACAAGTTCTTCCAGAAACTTATGCTCGAAACTTTGACTCTCTTGATTCTTGGATGCTGCCTGACCAGCTGTGCTTTTCCACAGCCAGACTTTTTTGTCTACAGAGGAAAAGACTTGCAAGAAAGCTCTGAATCTGGAAAGGGAATTAGGGCAAACAAACCTTTCATTCTACATATTTAATGAAGAAATGTTCCAAAATATTACTGTCTCCAACACAGTAAATTATATGCATTTCGTCAGAATCAGTCCCTTAAAATGAGGCTGGCATCTGCCAGGGTTCATGATTGATGGGGCAACAGGTGACTTAGCATTCTGGAGCCTCTGCCGTATCTGCTCCCAGTTCCACCATAGAACACAGCAGATGGCCTCCTTCTTTAGAGACAACCAGTTCCACCACAGAACACACCAGATGGCCTCCTTCTTTAGAGACCACAATTTCCCTTCCCACGTGGTTAAACATGCCCTCCAACACATCTCGTCCACATCCCGCACCTCCGCCCTCAGACCCCACCCCTCCAACCGTAACAAGGACAAAACGCCCCTGGTGCTCACCTTCCACCCTACCAACTTTCGCATAAACCAAATCATCCACCGACATTTCCGCCACCTCCAAACAGACCCCACCACCAGGGATAT
>NC_057731.1:54346216-54352200 GCF_004010195.1 Chiloscyllium plagiosum | reverse complement strand
AATCTCAGGGAGTCCCTCTCCCACTGCAACTCCCAGGTCACCTATTGTACTCTATGCTACTTTCTCCCCACCCCCACCCTCCTCTAGCTTATCTCTCCACTCTTCAGGCTCTCTGCCTTTATTCCTGATGAAGGGCTTTTGCCCGAAACGTCGATTTTGCTGCTCGTCGGATGCTGCCTGAATTGCTGTGCTCTTCCAGCACCACTGATCCAGACACTTTCAGCAGACAGGACAAGAGTTGCATTGAAGAAAGAGGGGATTTCAAACCAGGGCTGTGTGCTCTCTCTCTCCTTCCTTTTTGTGCAGAGTTGATGTGGTAAGTTTCTGGCTTTGATGGAAATTGTTGAATGAGGCCACATGACATGGTTTACAGAATATTCCCCCCACGTACTGTTGTCGATTGTTCCCTTTGTAAGGTGACCTTCAGGATATCCTTAAAACACTATCTGTTCTCCTTGAGATCAGGTGCCTTTCTTAAGCTGGAAAGAAGGTGTGCTTCAGAAGTTGACAATTTGGTGTGGGAATACATCATCCAGAATAACACCACTGATTTCAGATGACCGTCATTCAATGCTGGAGGAATTACTGTCATATAGATGTAGGTGGTGACAGAAATACTATTGTAAGCTGAAATCTTTTCTAAACACTGAGCACTGGAAGAACTGTTGAAAGTATTGAAGCATATCTCCCTCTTATTCCACTCAATCAGGGGGAATGACATGGACACAATGCAACCAACTCACTGTCCCACCTAACAAATAGGCAGCCTTCACTTCCGACATGTGGCTCAAACACAGATAGACAGACGAGCGTACGTGCATAGACACACACACAAGGAAACACATACATTTATTCTAGTCAATGCAACACACCTGATTTTAATAAAATTGCTCAGTAACCTTTCACCACTCTCAACACCTTGCAGGTTTGACAATCCAATCAAGGCTTTGAAACTAATCCAACAACAATCATTTAAGACCAGAAAATATAGGGACAGAAGTAAGCCATTCAGCCCATTGAAGCCTAAAGAATTACAAATTTTTGTCTATTGGTTTAACAAACATTAAGGGCTATTTACTTTAAAACAAGAGCAAAGGCAGTTAAAGTAGCAAGAAATGATAGCAAAACCATGAGACCTTCACAAGCTAATATCCACACATTATAATTACAATGTTCAAACATATGGTACATTGTGGATAATGCAGCCAGAAAAAAATTTGCATTAAAATGGACAGCTGTTAAAATTAAACGTTGCATTCAATGTCAATAATTTAGCCACTAACATCCAGCTGTTAATTGTGTCAAGGCAGTACATAATAAAATCCCAAATGAGCACAATATCAGGTGACTGTAAGGCTGTGTGTACATATTTCCCCATGAAAAAAGTCACAGAAATGAATTATAAAGAAGTATTCCTATTCTTTAGGCAAAATGCAGGGGGAAGCAAATTGGAGAAATTTTCTGATTGAAGAAAACTGAAAAAGAATGGGACACTAGGCTAGTGCAATGGTGGTTTGAGCTACGGACCAGTGTTTGAATTGAGCTCATGTTGATGGAGAAAGAAAAGGCTGTCTGCCGTGCAGGTGGATAAATTCTGTCTCCACTCTGAGGAAGGAATCTTGTTTAATCATGCTGTTGGAGCAGAGGAACAATGCACGCAACATTTTAACAACACTGCTGTCATAATGTTAAATGGAAATATATCTTTATGAATTTGTCTTTTTTTTAAAGAAAAAAACAAAAATGAATATCATTGAATCTTCAAAAAGAAAAAGATCAGGAACAAGGGACAGGAAATGTCAGTTGTAATTAATCCAAATATGAATTGTTAAATTTGAGAACGTTGCTGTCTTTCCTGAAGGAGGAACAGGATAAAGGGTTGTATAATGCTTTCTTCTCTTCAAACATATCCATACATCAGATCTTGTGCAAATATTATGAGCTCAATAATGGCATTGAGAATCCTATTTTGGATTCTTTAATCCAGCTTAAAGTAGCTGGGTCTCCACAGCAGCTATTTTGCTCAAGTAAATGAAAAGGGTTACACATTATTACAATGACATGCTCAAGGGTACTCTTTAGGTTTTTAAGACACACAGTTGGACCAAAAAACAGAAAACATGTACTAATTTTTCCTTTGTTCATGGGAGGAGCATTTATTGGTAATCATTAATTGCCCAGAGGACAGTTCAGATTCCTCGATTGCTGTGGGTCTGGAGTCACATGTATGCCAGATCAGTTAAAATGGCAGATCATTTTCCCCCCCCAAAAAAATGAGTGAATAAGATAGGATTTTAAAATCAATTGACAGTGGTGCATGGGCATTATTGGGTTAGTTTTGTGTTCCAGATTTTATATAGAATGAAAATTTCACCATTTGACATGTATCCTTGGAACATTAGCCTGGGTTTGGATTATTAATCCAGTGATGTTGTTACAAGACCACTGCCTCCCAAGTGTCAAATTCATTCCCTCTGACATGAGGGCACTTGGTGTTGATGCAGAACCATGGCAACTGAGCACAAGGACAGGGACATTCATTCAGCATATTGTGCCCCTACTACATATTTCAAGGCTAAAATGGAAAAGTGCTGAATATCAATATTCATCATATATTTAATTCTAAATCAAGATCTGAAAACCATATTTTTAAAAATTACAATCAATCAATTGCAACTTTGCAAAACTGGGTATTTCTTCAGATGCAGCTCGTCAATGTCAAGCTAAAACATAAATACAAGTCAAGGCTTTTCTCATTAACTCAATGTATGAATACATCATGAGGAAGAGTAGGATATTATACAGACAAGAAAGATCACAATGTTTACTCACAAATCCATGCAGAGTACCCAACCACATTCCTGGGGATCTCAACAACGTTCACCAGGGAGTGAGATATAAAACACCAGAATGCTGCACTTAGTTCTTAATTAGTTGCAGGAATGCTTGATTGGCAAGGAGTGATTGGATTTGGCAGTGATAGCCTTCAGCTTTGCAAATATTTCCCCAGCAAGAGTGAAGACTTTCAAGAAATTGTGCAAGAGGAGAAAGTCAGTGTTTCCCTACGATTAAGAGAAAGTTTTAATAAAAATATAAAATGACAGAAATACCAGGATCTGGACAGTGAAACAGTGTTCACATTACAGGTTCCTTAGGGGTTTGTACATCTCCTCATGATTTCTTTGGTTTCAAGTAACTTGTCTCAATTTAAGACTCAAGCTGTGAATCCCCTGTGGCTAATTAGTTAACCAAGTAATTTATTGGTGAACATAATCCAATGGTGAGCCACATTGGTGATAAATGACCATATTTTTGCTGGCTTTACTTGGGAGAATTTATATAGATTGGTGTTGTTTTTATCAACATTGTTGCTGTTTATTCTACATAAAAAAATCAAGAAACAATTTAAAATGTTGGAAGTGAATTATTGAGTGAAAATGTGAACACTTGCCTTGCCAACCAGCTCCATAGGTCAGTGAGTTAATTCAGTGAATAACAGAGATTTAGAGATCTTTATGGAAGGATTTGGATGCTGATAAGTTGTTTTTGATAGCTAGTCTATACAGAATGATTTGATCTTAGCTACAAAAAACAAACAGTAGGTGGTTCCCTTAGTCCCTGCATTTTCTGGGCTAGAAAGGGGAAAGAAAAACAAATAGAAGCCTTCCTCCTAATTGCTAAGGCTGACAGGCTTGAGTTATTTGTAAAAGATTGACAAGTAACCAAGTAGAGTTTGTTAAGATTGCAAAGTGTTTGATAGTGCAGACCTAGCAAACATGTTCCCAATTATGTCAAAAAGGTCAAAACTAGGGACGTAGGTATATAAATGGTGGTGGTGACCACTCACTATGTTTCACTTGTTATGGCTATATGCTGTTTTACATGAATGTTGTAGTCTGGGACTATGAATAGTAGTGGTGAAGACTCCAATTTTCATTCCATCACATGGGAAAACAGGGAATCTCTCCCACTCTTCAAGCGAATTGAGTTGAATTGAAGTAACTTTTTGTCCATGTGCAGTGAAAAGTTTGCAAGTCACCTAGGATGTCAGTAATGTACCCAGGTACAGATTCTTCAGGACAAGTTCATGGGAAAAGAAATGAAAAATAAAGAATGAAAGATCCAGCATTAGAGAATTTAAGATTAAGTTAGAAACAATTAAAGCAATGGCAAGTTTACTCTGATCACCTGGCATGTGTTGGTCAGGTTTGGATTTGGCTGCATATGAATACATCTTCCTTGGTCACAAAGTCCTGGAGTGAAACTCAAACCCAAAATTTCTGACACATGGGCAGGGATGCTACCCACTGAGCAACAGAATCTCCTCCAAAATATATAGTCACAATGAATCCAAACAGACAATTTGGAAGAAATTTCTTTTTCCACAGAGAGGTTAGAATATGGAGATCACTACAACAGAGAGAAACTAAGGGGAAAAGAATTGTTGCATTTAAAGCAAATTAGATAAACACAAGAAAGGAAGAAATAGAAGAATATGTTGAGGTTGGGCATGAAGAGGATGGTATGAAGTATGATTTTTAGTTTAGGCTAGATAGTTGATTCTGGATGAAGGGCTTTTGCCCAAAATGTCGATTTTCCTGCTCCTCGGATGCTGCCTGACCTGCTGTGCTTTTCCAGCACCACTCTAATCAAGACAGATGGTGCTATACATTCTACACAATTCCATGAAGGTACCTGCTTCAGGGAGGAGATATTTGTGGAAACTGGGTGCAGGTCGGAGGTGGTTGTGATGATCTTTATGGTCAAATAAAGACTCACATAAATGATTGGGTCATTTAGTACCTAGTGACCCATCAATCTCAAAATTCTTCTGGGCAAAAAAAAATAAAGTCCTGAGAAAATGGAGAGGAAGAAATTATTCAGTGTAGCTTGTGAATGAACAGGTAAAAGCTGGAAAAAGTTAAGTTTTGTGACTGAAATGACCTGACACAAGGAAAAAGGGAATGAGAGCAAACATCGACAGTGTGTCAAAGCTATATTGGCACTGAAAGCAACATGAACAATCCAAATGTACTGTAGAATACTTTAAATCAAAATGTAGCATCACTATTCACAGAGTTAAAGTACTTTCTGCAGCAACTTCTGCAAAAATCTGGAATATTACACAATTACATTGAATGGAAATAGATCATTTGATTCAGCTCGGCGAGATCCACATCTGTAGTCCTTAAGACACCTCCCACTCCTCTTCACTTAACCCCATCACCAGAAACTTCTATCCTGATGTCTGCCATGTACCCAGGTAGCTTCACCTTGAATACATTTTTTGACAAAACTTAGATTCTTAAAATATTACTTTTGATGTGTTTATCTCACTAAATGTCCACTTTAGACATTTCTATTTCAACTAAAACTCCCTGCAATCTTTTCAGATTTCATCAACCCTAATTCAGTGACGACGTTTCACTGCACCATATCACATGTCCATTCCATACATCAAACAATTGTCCGTTTAACCCAGATGAAGGTCACATCAGTGCTATTTGTCTTAAATGCACAGCATTAGGAATTGGATTGAAATTGCCCATGTTCTGTGCTAGAGAAGCATTCCACAGGTGCTTTAGCTAACTGGACCCTTCCTATCCCCTCACAGAAGACATTTTTACCCATTTCGCACATGATAAGTAATCAGATGCAGGGGACATAATACAAACCATAGACTTTTACTCTAGTGATGGAGACGGATAAGTGTGCACTGCAGGGCAAGAGTTATAGCTGGGGGCAGGGAAATTATGATGCGGTGAGGCATGACTTAGGATGCGTGGCTTGGAAAAGTAGGCTTCAAGGCAAGGGCGTAATCGATATGTGGAGCTTGTTCAAGGAGCAACTATTGAGTATCCTTGATAAGTATGTACCTGTCAGACAGGGAGGAAAGGGTCGTGTGAGGGAGCCGTGGTTTAATAAGGAATTGGAATCCCTTGTTAAAGGGAAGAGGGCGGCCTATGTAAAGATGAAGCGTGAAG
>NC_057731.1:54335868-54344456 GCF_004010195.1 Chiloscyllium plagiosum | reverse complement strand
TGTTTTCATTGGAGTAAAGAAGGTTTAGGGGTGACTTGATAGAGGTGTATAAGATGATTAGGGGTTTAGATAGGGTCGACAGTGAGAACCTTTTTCCATGTATGGAGTCAGCTATTACGAGGGGGCATAGCTTTAAATTAAGGGGTGGTAGGTATAGGACAGATGTTAGGGGTAGGTTCTTTACTCAGCGAGTCGTGAGTTCATGGAATGCACTGCCAGTAGCAGTGGTGGACTCTCCCTCTTTATGGGCATTTAAGCGGGCATTGGATAGGCATATGGAGGATAGTGGGCTAGTGTAGGTTAGCTGGGCTTGGATTGGCGCAACATCGAGGGCCAAAGGGCCTGTACTGCGCTGTATTCTTCTATGTTCTATGTTCTATGTTCTATGTATTTGTAAGCGGACAGTGATATTTGTCCGAGTTTCCTTTTCAGGGAGGCGATGGTATTATTGCTGGACTATTAATCCAGAGACCCAGGTAATGTTCTGCGTACCTGAGTGCATATCCTGACATATCAGATGGTGGAATTTGAATTCAATAAAAATCTGGAATTAAAAGTCTAATGATGACCACAAATCCATTATTGATTGTTAGGAAAAAAAACATCTAGTTTATAATACCCTTAGGGAAGGAAACTGCCACCTTTACCTGGCCTAGCCTACTTGTGATGTTCTCGCTTTAAAAAGGTTATTTTCTCCTTGTTTTGTTTGGAAGAAAGGTTGCAAAGGCAGAGGCACCAAGAGTCTGGAGTGTTAACAGTTTAACTATGGAAGGGGAGGGGCCACTGCTCCTAGTTCAGACTTTCTAATTCTATTTTAACTGTAGCAGTCAGTGTGTGTGTGTGTGTGTGTCCAGAAGTGTTAAAAGCTTCAGAAGAGAATTCCCCTAACTTTCTCTGCAATCTCTCACTGGATGTTGCTCCCCCCTGTGTTTGAATTTACCTTTTTGCCAAGGAGTGTGTTTATGGATGTTACTGTATTAGAACAGTTCATTAGTAATAGTTACTGCATCGGGTCAGTTAAGTTTTCCAATCTTTAAGGTATTCTAAATTCTGCTTTCTTTTGTTTGTGTTTCAACTGCAGTGTTTAAATAAATTTTATTTTGCTTAAAGCAGAGTGGTTTGACCATCTGCATCACTCCTGGAATATCCTCTCACATCTGCCTTTATAATAAGAAACATCTCGGGTCCAAAACCTCGGCCTTCTTAAAATACTTTGAGGGGGTCTGGCCTAGTCCATATCAAGTGTGACTACAGCAATGTGGTTACTCTTAACCATAATAAAGGCAGTGAGGGCATTGACTCCATTTAATGAATGAAAAAAAAGCATTGTTTTTGATTTAAGTGAACGGATGGTAAGTTTTAGAAAGATGCAGTTTCACTCAACCAGCCCAAGTTGTACACTAGTTACACTGGTGTCAGCCAACTAGCCCACGTCATATACTGGTTTCACTGGTGTCATCCAACCAGCTCACGTCATATACTGGTTTCACTGGTGTCATCCAACCAGCTCACGTCATATACTGGTTCCACTGGTGACAGCCAACCTGCTCACGTTATATACTGGTTACACTGGTGCCAGCCAACTAGCCCATGTTATATACTGGTTCCACTGGTGCCAGCCAACCTGCTCACGTCATATACTGGTTTCACTGGTGTCATCCAACCAGCTCACGTCATATACTGGTTCCACTGGTGACAGCCAACCTGCTCACGTTATATACTAGTTACACTGGTGCCAGCCAACTAGCCCATGTTATATACTGGTTACACTGGTGCCAGCCAACTAGCCAATGTTATATACTGGTTACACTGGTGTCAGCCAACCAGCCCATGTTATATACTGGTTACACTGGTGTCATCCAACCAGCTCATGTTATATACTGGTTACACTGGTGTCAGCCAACCAGCTCACGTTATATACTGGTTACACTGGTGTCATCCAATCAGCTCACATTATACACTGGTGTCTGCCAACCAGCGCACGTTATATACTGGTTATACTGGTGTCATCCAACCAGCTCACGTCATATACTGGTTACACTGGTGCCTGCCAACCAGCTCACGTTATATACTGGTTACACTGGTGTCATCCAACCAGCTCACGTTATATACTGGTTAAACTGGTGTCATCCAATCAGCTCATGTTATACACTGGTGTCTGCCAACCAGCTCATGTTATATACTGGTCACACTGATGTCATCCAACCAACCCAAGTTATATACTGGTTACACGGATGCCTGCTAACCAGCTCACTTTATATATTGTTTACGCTGGTGCCAGCCAAGCTGCTCACTCAGACCTTGTCAAATTAGTTTAAATTGAATGATTTGTAGATAATGCAGAGCTCATGCCAACTCATCTCTGTTCCAGTAACCAGCTGGAAACTGCTTCACTCTCTTCCAACTGACTGAGACAAGACAGTTTGAATATTTACCTACTGCTGGTTAAAAATAATCATCATCATATCACAGAAACCCCACAGTGTGGAAACAGGCTATCAAGCCCAAACCAACCCAGATCCATTCCCCTACAATTCTACACTTACCCCTGACTAATGCACCTAATCTACACATCCCCAAACACTATGGGCAATATAGCATGGCCAATGCACACTAACCTGCACATCTTTCGATTGTAGGAAGAAACCCACGCAGACACAAGGAGAATGTGCAAACTCCACACAGACAGTTGCCTGAGGCTGGAATCAAACCCAGGCCCCTGTGAGGTAGCAGTGCTAACCACTGAGCCACCATGCTGCCTATAAAAGGCCAGTGAGTATAGAATGTGACAGAGAAAGCTGCGGTGTTGGAGAGAAAATCCTGGGATATTTTTCAAGGAATATTGCTTTGTGTTAAATTACTTTGAAAGCATACTTGGAGATGTTAATAGAGCATAAGGAGTCATTTTACAATTAAGAGCTGGGTATTGTTATTAGTGGCTCTTCACCAGCAGTACAAGACTTGAAAACCACCTGACAGCATCTGCTAACTTCAAGAATAACAGTAGTTTCTGAGAAAACCTAACAGTTGACTTCACTGAATTTTTTACAGAGTAAGAAACTAGATCACAGAAGACCAACTAGCCCAAAGGCTAGTTTTTTAAAAAAAGAAAATAAATTTCTTCATGCCTTTTTTAAATTTTTAAAAAAATGTTAATCCACTTCCCAATTTTTATTCTTGCACCATTAATTGTCTCTCTTTTGTGGAAGAAATAATTTTCTTTTTACTTTTCCTTTTTGTTATGCAAATGACGATCTTCACTTTAAAAACTCTAGCTGCAAAATCACGAGCTAGTGAAATTAGATCGTATTCCCTTTTCTGATAAAACTCTCCCATTGCTCTTTTTTAATGTTCCCTGCTCGAATGAGAGCAATCCCGGCCTCGATGGTCTTTATCTCTGTTATAATTTTTGAAAAGCTTTTCTGCACCCTCAACATCCTTTCTGCATGCAACCAAAACAGAAATTGCTGGAAAAGCTCAGCAGGCCTGACAGTATCTGGAGAGACAAATCAGAATTAGTGTTCTGGGTCAAGTGATCCTTCCTCAGAACCTCAGAAGACCTGAAATGTTAACTCTGTTTCACTCTCCACAGATGCTGCCAGACCTGCTGAGTGTTTTCCAGCAATTTCTGTTTTTGTTTCTGATTCACAGCATGCACCATTCTTTTGATTTTTGTTCAGTCCTTTCTGAATGAGCATAACCAAAAGCAGACACAATATTCTAAACAGCAGTCTGACCAGTAATTCATGTCCTAATTCTGCAAAGCTTTAAGAGAGATGGAGAAGGATAAAATTGTGGACCAATGGAAAATATTTAGGAAATAGGCCAAACAGCATCAGGGTTTATGACGTGAAATGAATTCACTGGATATCAACTCTGCCCTAATATACACAATAACATTCAACCAGAGAGACATGGTCAATAAAATGCAGTAAGGGTTCTGTAATATAAATAATACTGAGATGGATATTGTGCAGGTTCAGATGATACGGCAGGCAACAAAACAAAACTGGGTGCAGAGAGCATTTTTATTCATGGGTCATGGGCTTCCCTGGCATTTGTGGCCTAACCCTCATTATCTTTGAGAAGGGAGCAATTCTTTTGAGTTGCTGCAGTCCATCTGGTGGAAGCACACTTACTGTGTTAAGTTGAATTGTAGGTTTTTGACCCAGTGACTGTAAAGGGACAGTGATAAAGTTCCAAGTTAACATAGTGTGTGACTTGAAGAGAGACTTGCAGGCTGTGGTTGTGCCATTGCATGTACTATTCTTGTTGTTCTAAGTGCTGGAGGATGAATGGGTGGAAGGTGCTGTCAAAGGAGCTTTAGTGAGTTACCACAGTGCATTTTACAGATGGTATACTCTGCTATGACTTTTCATCTGTAATGAGGGAAGTGAACGTTTAAGCTTATGAAAGGGTTAGGAAAGATAAAGAGAGATGGAGAGATTCACCAAGGAACATGACAAGGAATGAAAAGACACCCAGAAAAGATCATTATGCAGCAGGTAATTACACTGTACTCCGTCAGGAAGATTATTATGCAGCAGGTAACTAGACTGTACTCCACCAGGGAGGATCTCAGATTCAGTTGCTGAACTGAACTAGAGCTAATGGATCTCAGATATGGCAGTAGGAAAGTATAGTTGTAATCAGGACAATGTCTGAGTAGCCGTGCAGGAAACAGATGACCTAAGTTAGCTAATCATGATTGCTATTTCAAAAGTTGATCAAAGAGGTTCATTTTTCTAAAAACAAAAGGAGAATATTATTTATAGGGCTATGTGACAACAATAATTGTGTGAATATGAAACAGCTTTTTCAAAACATAACGTTGACAAGGTGGTCAGAAAACAGAAACAACTGCACAGTAATGAGTAACAGAACAAAGTCAGATTAACTCCAATGATTTCCAGACTGTTTGAATGATAAATGGTACCATTCACTGTTTAAATTACAATTGAATGGTGACTGAGCATTAACACAAGAGGGCAAATCACAAAACCTGTTGAACCAACTTTTCTTGAATTTCATAATACTCTGCAAATAATTATCTCCCATACAATTACTTTAAAAATGTAGCAAAATGGAAGCTGTTCAAATGATGAGGGCTAGACTGCAAAATTCCTCCTCTTGGTCAGAGTCTAGCACAAGATTTCAGTGTTCCATTCAGCAAGATCACATGAATGATCATCAAATATATATTCAGAATATTATAAAATGTGTCATCATGACTGACATCTAGCTAGAAGCAATAACTTCAGTCAATACCAATTACCTGCTGATCCTGAATGATTAATTCCTCATCTAAAGCTTCTATTTCAGTTCATACACCATGCTCAGCTCACAGAAACACCTTTTTATGGTTTATACACTTGCACATTAAACCTTTACCATAGATTACATTCACACATGTACAAAACACCTCCACACTTTCAGAACCTGTCAATCCAATTTCACAGGTTGGACAGTGAGTTCACTCAATAATATACAAGGCTGACATCAGTTCCAAGTCATTTAGCTTTTGCTATCGAAAATGGATCTTTTTTTGATAGGTACCTCTGCAACGCACCAATGAACTCATTACCAAGTTTGTATTGTATTCCAAAAAAAGGTTGAGGAGAAATGGTTTAAATGATTTCCAGTTTTAAGTGTTGAGTTCAAATTGTATTTATAAAGCGTAAAATGGAATTTGAGAAATGAATGTCAGAGAAATATAACATTCTCCTAGATATTTGAAAATCTAGTATCAAGATTATAATGGCTATCTATTTGAACTATGTACACTGGTGTCTGAAGATGAATATTTGGTAGCTAATCTGTATTTGAGTTGATGTTTGTAGAATGTGTGTTTACAACCTATTCACGCTAAAAAATGGTTTAATGAACGAACTGTTATTGTTATTGGGATAAGGTTCAGAAAAGATTTATCAGAATGCTGCCAGGATTGGAGGATTTGAGATATAAAAAGGCTGAGACACTTTTCACTGGAGCACAGGAAGTTGAGCGATGACCTTATAGGGGCTTATAAAATCAAGAAGGGCGAAGATAAGGTGCATGACAAGGCTGACTCAGTGGTTAGCACTGCTGCCTCACAGCACCAGGGACCTGGGTTCAATTTCAAGTTCAGGTCTCTGTATGGAGTTTGCACATTCTCCCCGTGTCTGGGTGGGATTCTCACATTCTCCCTGTGTCTGGGTGCCCTGGTTTCCTCCCACAGTCCAAAAGACATGCAGATTAAGTGGATTGGCCTTGGGAAATTGCCCACAGTGTTCAGGGATGTGTAGGTTAGGTGCATTAGCTGCAGGAAATGCAAGGTCATAGGGATTAGATTAGATTACTTACAGTGTGGAAACAGGCCCTTTGGCCCAACAAGTCCACACCGACCCACTGAAGCGCAACCCACCCATTCCCCTGACCTGCACATCTTTGGACTGTGGGAGGAAACCGGAGTACCCGGAGGAAACCCACACAGACACGGGGAGAACGTGCAAACTCCACACAGTCAGTTGCCTGAGGCGGGAATTGAACCCAGGTCTCTGGCGCTGTGAGGCAGCAGTGCTAACCACTGTGCCACCGTGCTGCCCACTGATAGGGGATGGGTCTGGGTGGGATGCTCTTCAGAGGGTTCGTGTGGACTTGTTAGACCGAATGGCCTGTTTCCACAAAATGGTGATTTGATGATTCTTTTCCCTGGGAATGGGAGGAAATCAAAACTAGGGGGCATATTTTTAAGGTTCGGGGAGAAAGATTTAAAAAGAGCAAGCCAGACAAACCATTTTTTAAACACAGTGTGGTTCTTGTGTGGAATGAACTGCCAGAGGAAGTGGCGGATGCACGCAGAGTTGCAATGTTTAAAAGACATTTGGATAAGTTAATGAATAGGAGAGGTTTTGATGGATATGGGCCAAAGTAGAGTTTAGTTTGGGAACATTGTCAGCATGGACTGGTTGGGCCAAAGGGTCTGTTTCCATGCTGTATGACTGTAAGACTAGTAACAGTAGCCAAATTCCCAGAGGACCATAGGACCGCTCTCTCATTAGAGAGAACTGACCAGTGGTGAGTTTAACCTGAGGGTCACCAAACTTCATGTGAATGACAAGGTCAAGGCAGCAGGCTCTTCATGGTGACATCAGCTGGTGTGGGAATTAAACTGGCATCACAAACCGGCCATACAGCCAACTGAGCTAACCAAGCTACTTAGTTTCAAATATAGAAATGATACCGAAAACGGCAAATGTTTTGCTTGTCCAGAGTCCCGCAAAACAATGTGGACTGTCTTCGTTAATCGCTCGAGTCAACATGATGATGACACTCCCAACAGTGTAAGGTCAGAGGGGCAGGATTTTGAAAGAGTTAAAGCTAAGAAAGGGCAATTTATATCCAAGTGCAAAGGAGCTTTGCAGAACATTCCTACTGATCATTATTCATGATTGAGTTCATGGGGCTCAGATTGTCCTTATCCCATTCCCTTGCAAATGGATGTTTCTGCCTCATTTCCTAAAAGGGTAAGGTTGATTTGTAACTAAACCCTGGCAAAATAAAAATTATCCTTATTCACACTGGCATTCACAATTTCATTCTAAGTTTTCCATACTTAGATGCAATCCTATAAGGAGCTTCAAATAATATCAACTTTAGATTAGATTAGATTCCCTATAGTATGGAAACTGGCCCTTCGGCCCAACAAGTCCACACCTACTCTCCAAAGAGTAACCCACCCAGACCCATTTCCCTCTGACTAATGCACCGAACACTACGGGCAATTTAGCATGGCCAATTCACCTGACCTGCACATCTTTGGACTGTGGGAGGAAACCAGAGCACCCGGAGGAAACCCACGCAGACACAGGGAGAATGTGCAAATTCCATACAGATAGTCGCCCGAGGCTGGAATTGAACCCGGGTCCTTGGTGCTGTGAAGCAGCAGTGCTAACCGCTGAGCCACTGTGCCGCCAATCTGAAGTGAATTTTAAGTATTCAGGAATTCCTGAAGTTATCCATCAATAATAACTCTTGGCTCTGAGGAATGGATTCAAATCCCACCCCAGAGAAGTGAGCATGTAATCTCGGACAAAGTGCACTAACAAAATGCATATTGCAGAAGTTGTCACCTTTAGAAAGGATCTGAAATTGAGGCTGCGCATGAGTTTCAGGTGATAGTAAAAGATTCAAAGATTCAATGGGATTTGAATCCATTCATCAGAGCCAAGAGTTGCTATCAATGGATTACTTCAGGAATTCAACTGAACTTAATTCACTTCAGATTGGAATCTGTAACGGAGTAAAGTTGATATGATTTGAAGTCCCTTTTAAGATTGCATGTAAGGATGGAGAACCTTGGATTGAAATTGTAAATGCCAGTGTGAACAAGGATGATTTTTATTTTAGGTAAAAACAATGACTGCAGATGCTGGGAACCAGATTTCTGAATCAGTGGTGCTGGAAGAGCACAGCAGTTCAGGCAGCATCCGAGGAGCAGTAAAATCGACGTTTCGGGCAAAAGCCCTTCATCAGGAATATAGGCAGGGAGCCTGAAGGATGGAGAGATAAGTGAGAGGAGGGTGGGGGTGGGGAGAAAGTAGCATAGA
>NC_057731.1:54322590-54335623 GCF_004010195.1 Chiloscyllium plagiosum | reverse complement strand
GTAGAGGAGACCGCGTCGGGAGCAACGGATACAATAAATGATATTGGTGGATGTGCAGGTAAAAACTTTGATGGATGTGGAAGGCTCCTTTAGGGCCTTGGATAGAGGTGAGGGGGGAGGTGTGGACGCAGGTTTTGCGATTCCTGCGGTGGCAAGGGAAGGTGCCAGGATGGGAGGGTGGGTTGTAGGGGGGTGTGGACCTGACCAGGTTTTTATTTTGCCAGGATTTAGTTACAGTCAAGGAAATTCTCTTGGTGTTGTGGCTAATATCTGTACTTAACCAATGGCAGTAAACTATCCATTTTTAATTATGGGACTTTATGTGCACACAGACTGACACATTTCTTTACATTAGATGGTGACTTTATATCAAGAGTACTTCATTAGCTATGAAGTGGTTTGAAATATCCTGAGGCACTAAATTCAAGTTCTTTCTCTTTTGTACAAGTTACTCATTTGTATTTCACATTTGCAGCATTTTCATTAATTATGTGAATACTAAAAATAGCAACCATGTTGCAGAAATACTTTTGGGGTTCTGTAGTAACAGGTTCAGTGTCTGAAAGAAATTCCTTGAAAACCATGGCTACGTAGATTAAGTGGGAAGAGCGAATAAAACATGCTTTTCATGTCTAAACTCCTGACAATTTCAAGTAGAATTAGATTATTTTGTCAAATTCAAATTGTTTTTTGGACTTTGATTTGTTGCCTTAAATCCTCACAGACATTTGTCATTGAATTTTTCATTGGATTTGATTTATTATTGTCACAGGTTCTGAAATACAGTGTAAAGTATTGTTTTGCGTGCTATGTAGGCAGACCAAACTATACAAAGTGTATCACGGTAGTGGAACAGAGTGCATAATACAATGATACAGCTGCAGAGCGAGAGAGAGAGAGAGATCAGAATGTGGAACCACATATATATATCACACTGAAGCTTTCCAATGATCTGTGAGCTGTCTCACTGAATGTAAGTCAAAAAACAATTCCTCTGTTATCAATATATCCATCACTTCTCTTTCAAAGACTTGCTGCAGGTCTCAACTTAGCTCTTTCACAGCATTCTTAAGAAGGGTCACTGAACTCAGAATATTAACTATTTTTTCTTTCCTCAGATGCTGCCAGACCTGTTAAGTTTCTCCAGCAATTCTGTCTTTGTTTGTTTCAGATCTCCAGCATTCACAGCTCTCCATTTCATTACAGTGTATCCACTTCTGAAGACAGGAGTGCAGACACATTTAAGAGTGACGGCATCAAATAGAAATGACTTAACTACAACATGCAGTATTAGGACACCTTTAAAGTAATAAAGGATGCTGCACCCTGATATAAATATTAAAGAACAAAATTTGACATAAATTCTCATTAAGAGATATTAGGGGTAGCTGAGAAGAAGCTTGGTCAAATAGGTTCATTTTCAGGAGTATCTTGAATGAGGTTCAAGAGAAAGAGAGATTAGATTAGATTAGATTACAGTGTGGAAACAGGCCCTTCAGCCCAACAAGTCCACACCGAACCGCCGAATCTTTTGGACTGTGGGAGGAAACCGGAGCACCCGGAGGAAACCCACGCAGACACGGGGAGAATGTGCAAACTCCACACAGAGAGTCGCCTGAGGTGGGAATTGAACCCGGGTCTCTGGCGCTGTGAGGCTGCAGTGCTAACCACTGTGCCACCGTGCCGCCCACATGAGACCATAAGACATAGGACCATAAATTAGGTCATTCAGCCCATCAAGTCTGTTCACCATTCAATTGTGGTTGGTAAATTTCTCAATCGCATTCTCTTGCTTTCTCCACGTAACCCTTGATCCCCTTGATACTCAAGAACCTATCTACTCAAGTAAACTCATTGACCTGGCCTCCACAGCCTTCTGTGGCAAGGACTTTCATAGATTCCCCACTCTCTGGCTGAAGAAGGTTCTCCCTATATTCATTCTAAATGGTCTTTCCTTTACTCTAAGGCTGTGCCTCCAGGTCCTAGTGTCGCCTACCAATGGAAATATATTCCCAAAAAGTTAACTGTAGGAAATGTGGAACTCTTAATCAAACCCACAGCAACCAACAGAAGAGAAATTTTAATCAGGCCTGCTTACAAATTAGATAATTGTACAATTAGCAGCCTTCGCATGGGAGGTGCTGACGTATTTTTTTTTTAAACCTTAATGCAGTTCAGTGGCTATGTGCCAATGGGGTCCAGAAACCTTTGTCAGAAGTTTCTATCATCGACAGGAATGTGAGACTAGCAATGCTAGATTGGCAGTCTGCTCTGGATCAACACAACTGAAGGAAAAATGGGAAAACTACAAACCAAGGAACCCATCCAATTTCACTGGCTTCCAAAATAATGAAGTTAACGACAATCAATCTCCCTTTGTTAAAATACACAGGGGATTCCGTTTGTTTTCAAAACCAAAGTAATAATTTAGCAAGAAGGCATGCCAAGGGTCCAGCCAGATGTTTTACAGCCATAACTATCATAAAGGCAGCCAAGTAAGCTTTACAATAATTACCTGATGAAGAGGTGCACAATTCCAGAAGATAATAAGCTGGCGTAAGACTATAAACAAGTTCAGATAAACTTTTGCAAAATTTATCTGCAGGTGCTCACACAAATAGAATTGCCTAATATTTATATATTTTAATGGTTTGATTTAATCTCATTCAGAAACGTGACATCAGAAACAAGCAAAATGTGGGTGGCATGGTAACTCAGTGGTTAGTATTGCTGCCTCAGAGTGCCAGAGACCAGGTTTTGGTTCCAGCCTCAGGCGACTGTCTGTGTGGAGTTTGCATATTCCCCCCGTGTCTGCGTGGGTTTGTTCCAGTTTCCTCTCACGGTCCAGTGGTGTGCAGGTTAGGTGAATTGGTCATGCTAAATTGCCCATAGTGTTCAGGGATGTGTAGGTTAGGTGCATCAGTCAGAGGAATGGGTCTGGGTCGAGGGTTTGGAGGTTTGGTGTGGACATGTTGGGCTAAATTTTCTGTTTCCACATTGTAGGGATTCTAATTCAAATGAAAATCAGTCATCACTATTATTCAGTTCTGGTATCAACTCCTCTACTGTGCTAAACTTAAGATCCAACTCATTAAAAGTTTCAGCTGTAGCAGTAACTAGTGAGATGTATGTAAAGTTATGAACCACCTGTCATGCAGGAATAGCTAGGTTTTACCCATGCTGTGCTTTCTTTTTCTACAAGTGGAGCGTATTTTACATCTTCCAAAAAAAAGTTAGCAACCTACATTTCATCGGAGATGTTAAAACCAGTTTCTTGTCATTCATCTTGTTAATTCAATACAGTACAAGTGACCCTCAAACAAATATACAGTAATTGTCATGTGTAAGATCATAATATATAGATGTAGGCCATTCAGCCCATCAAATCCGCTCTGCCATTCAATTAGATCTTGGCTGATCTGATAATCCTCAACACCATTTTCCTGCTTTTATTCCCCAAAACCTTAGATTCCTTTATTGATTCAAGATCTGTCTAACTCGGTTTTGAATATGCTTAATGACCCAGCCTCAACAGCCTCTTGCAGTAAAAAAAAATCACTGATTCGCTCCCCTCTGAGAGAAAAAGTTCCTCTTCATCTCTGTTTTAATTGTGCGACTCCTTATTCAGAGATTATACCCTCAGGTCCTAGACTCTCCCACAAGAGGAAACAACCTTGCTGGATCTACCCTGTCAAATCTCCTAAGAAACTTAAATGTTTCAATAAGACTGCCTTTCATTCTCCTAAATTCTGATGAGCACAGGCTTAATCTACTCAATCTCTTTTAATAACACAGTTCCCCCTAGACCTGGCATCAGCCGAGTGGACTTTCCTTAGACTGCCTCCAATGCCAATATATCTTTCTTCGGACAACGGGCCCAAATATATTCACAAAATTCCAGCTGTGACCTGATCTATGCTTTGTATTGGTTCTGCAAAATGGTCCCATTCCCTTTGGAATAAAGACCAGCATTCCATTTGCCTTCCCTATTTCCCACTGAACTTGGATGTTAGCTTTTTCTGATTCACAGAGGATTCATTTCCTGAGCCTTGCTACAGTCTTTCTCCATTAAAATAATATTCAGTTCCACTATTCTTCCTACAATTAATGTATAAAATGAGGTATTCCTTACATTCAGTCTTGCATGAAAGTTAAAATTAGTTTAAATAATCTCTAAATTAATCCGTAAACTTTAATCCTGATCTTTACTGATACTGATCAAGTTTTTTTTATAATTCAGTGAGAAGTTACTAGGACAGAACATTCAATTTTTGTTTTGCAAGTCCAGTTCGTACCATTGATGGTGCTTAAGGTCAGTACGGGAGAGGGCAGAGAGAGATTTAAAAAAATGGGTGCATTCCTATCTTGAAGATTTTTTGTTTGTTTGTGTGTGCAATCCATCTCCGTTGATATCAAAAGGTGAAACATAAACTTTTGGTGCTTCTATGTACAATAAAATCTTCACTCTGTTTCAGCTAAAATTACAAGCTACCCATTCTCTCACAAGAAGATGTTGCTCAAGTTGCATTTTCTGCTCAAAACTAAGAAGTGGTGCACATTCCCTCAAAACTCAGGTTTTATTCTTATTGGCCAATTTAATCCTTTGATTATATTTAGTCCAAGGGAAAAACATAATAACAACATGTACATTCATCTCAATCATAATTTTTTCTTGCAAATAGGTTAGGAAATATACTATCGTAAGGGGGGACCAATGGAGAACCTTGAAGTAGTCACTGGCAAAGCAATTATCCCGGTGAGTCCTATTATAACCAATTATAAAGGAGAAAGTGAGCACTGCAGATGCTGGAGATCAGAGCTGAAAATGTGTTGCTGGAAAAGCGCAGCAGGTCAGGCAGCATCAAGGAGCAGGAGAATCGATGTTTCGGGCATAAGCCCTTCTTCAGGAATCCAATTATAAACCAAAGTTACAATTATCTGCTTTTGAGGGAGTTTGTCATTCTTCTGTTTTCAAAGCTCCACAAAATAATTATCCAGAACTACCTTGAAATGACAACACAGAAACTGTCTGCTTGTTTGAAACACGTTATATCAGTGTTTACCCTTCACACAAATATGAGCCCTAGTTCAAGGGAATTGCTGTTTTCCTATTCCCTTCTCGTACCTTATCTAACCTACTCTCAAAACTATGGTGACTCAGTGATTAGCATTGCTGTCTCACAGTACCGGGTACCCAGGTTCAATTCCAGCTGTGTGTGTGTGTGTCTGTGTGTAGTTTGCACACTCTCCCAATGTATGTGTGGGTTTGCTCTGGTTTCCTCCTACAGTCCAAGGATGTGCAGGTTAGGTGAACTGGCCATCTTAAATTTCCCGTAGTGTTTAGGGATATGCAGGTCAGAGGCAAGTATAGGGTGGGGGTCTGGGTGGGTTACTCTTCAGAGGGTTGGTGTGGACTTGTTGGGCTGTAGGGCCTGTTTCCATACTGTATGTATTCTTTAAAAAAAAACTGAAATCACCCCTTTTTGAATTATTAAATTCAGTACAGCATTCCACACTCCATGAAAAATGTTCTCTTGCTATCTGCCCCCAAATCTCTTGGATTAAACCTTATATATTTGCTTTCTCTTCATTGATCCCCTCAACCATAATTAGCCCATAAGCGCCTACTGAGGATGTTTCTGATGAGCAGGGAATCCAGGACCAAGAGTCAGTCTCAGAATATGGGAAAGTCCATTTCGGAATGAGATGAGGAGAAACGTCTTTAACCAAGGAGTGGGGAGCCTGTGGAAATCATCATCACCGAAAATGGTCGAGGCTGAAACACTGAATACTTTCAAGAAGGAGCCCGAGAAAGCAGGACCAGATATCGAGTTGGACAATTAGCCATGATTATATTGAATGGTGAAGCAGGCTCGAAGGGCCAAATGGACTACTCCAGTTCCAAGTTCCAAGTTTCTATTGTCTCAAATAGTCAATGATTAAATCCTTTGAACCTCTTCAAAGAAGACAGCACCTCAGTCTGTCCTATTACATCACAACGATCAACATACAGGGTATCATCGAGCAAATTCACCCCCCAAAATGCCCTGAATCATTCCATGGTGTGGAATAGCCAATTGGAGAAAGATTAGCCCCATAAATAGAATTGACAGCCTTGGAACTGCTTTGCCAAGCAGGAATGCTGCTGAGAGGCTCATAATGAACAGGGTTAGTGTGGTGCTGGAAAAGCACAGCAGGTCAGGCAGCATCCGAGGAGCAAGAAAAATCGACGTTTCGGGCAAAAGTCCTTCATCAGGAATGAAGGCAGGGAGCCTCCGGGTGGAAAGAAAAATGGGAGGGGGGTGGGGCTGGGGAGAAGGTAGCCAAGAGTCCCCACCCCTTTCCGTTTTCTGCAAAGACCATTCCCTCCATGACTACCTGGTCATATCCATGCCCTCCATACCATCCCCCTCCCCCCCCCCCCCCCCACCACCAACAACCCACCCTCCCCTCCAGGCACCTTCCCCTGCCACCACAGGAAGTGCAAAACCTGCACCTACACTTCCCCCTCACCTCCATCCAAGGCCCCAAAGGAGCCTTCCACATTCATCAAAGTTTCACCTACACATCCACCAATATCATTTATTGTATCCGTTGCTCCCGATGCGGTCTCTTCTATATTGGGGAGACTGGACGCCTTCTCGCAGAGCGCTTCAGGGAACATCTCTGGGACACCCGCACCAATCAACCCCACCATGTCGTGGCCCAACATTTCAACTCCCCCTCCCACTCTGCCGAGCACACGGAGGTCCTGGGCCTCCTCCACCACCACTCCCTCACTGCCTGATGCCTGGAGGAAGAACGCCTCATCTTCTACCTTGGAACACTTCAACCCCAGGGTGGACTTCACCAGTTTACTCATTTCCCCTCCCCCCACGTTACCCCAGTTCCAACCTTCCAGCTCAGCACCATCCTCATGACCTCTCCTACCTGCCAATCTTGCTTCCCATCTATCCGCTCCACCCTCCTCTCTGACCTATCACCTTCAGCCCCACCTCCATCCACCTATTGTACTTTTGGCTACCTCCTCTCCCCCCTTCCCATTTATCTCTCCATTCCGGAGGCTCCCTATCTTCATTCCTGATGAAGGGCTTTTTCCCGAAACGTCAATGTTCCTGCACCTCGAATGCTGCCTGACCTGCTGTGCTTTTCCAACACCACTCTCATCTGGACTCTGCCTAGGAACCAACACGACACCTGGAGAAAGAGCACCTCATCTTCCCCCTCGGAACCCTCCAACCACAAGGGATGAATGCAGATTTCTCCAGCTTCCTCATTTCCGCTCCCCCCATCTTATCTCAGTCCCAACCCACAGACTCAGCACCGCCTTCTTGACCTGCAATCTTCTTCCCGACCTCTCCGCCCCCACCCCCTCTCCGGCCTATCACCCTCACCTTAACCTCCTTCCACCTATCGCATTCCCAATGCTTCTCCCCCAAGTCCCTCCTCCCTACCTTTTATCTTAGCCTGCTTGGCACATCCTCCTCATTCCTGAAGAAGGGCTTATGCCTGAAACGTTGATTCTCCTGTTCCTTGGATGCTGCCTGATCTGCTGCGCTTTTCCAGAAACACATTTTTCAGCTCTGATCTCCAGCATCTGCAGACCTCACTTTTGCCTAAATTGTCATAATGAACAGGATGCAGGGGGTGGGAGTGATATTGAAAAAGTGCAGGAAGCAGCAATTTTAAATCTCTCAACAAAGGAAGACTCATCTAATTGGGACCATGGAAACTGAAGTCACTGAAGCAATTCTTTGCAAATTAATGTGGAGTCTCCAGCTTAAGGATGCAAGAGTTCAGGAGCTACAAATGTGCCAAAATGTAATGGATGCTATTATAATGAACACAGTCAATTGGATAGTTTATTACTGAAGTGGTTTTTATTTTATTAAGGTTTGCATTTATGTTTTATCACATCTCAAAGTAATTCAGGAACTGTGAATTATGTGAAGTGTTGTGACAGTGTTAGCGGCAAACATGTAATAAACTATGACATTACTACCTTGGAGAAAGCACACCAATGCTGCATTTTGTTTTTGGCAGCTGCCTGGAATATTTATGTTTTCAGATCTGACCTATATATCTTTTCCATATTACCAGCTGAAACATATCTGAATGTTAACATATGACTTTCCGTTTTCGATCCTGTTTGTTTTAGAAGTGTGTGCCAGCTTTTTTTCTAAATCACCTGCCTAGTTCATATGCCAATTTAAATACTGTGAAATTAATGCGTACCTCATCTGTTGTGGCTTTAAGTTTAAAGGTGCAGTGATAACTGAGGATATTGATTAATTTTTCTAATTCTGCTTTTGAGAGTTCAAATATGTCCGATACACAAATACAGAAGGTATTGTTACGATGTCCCCACATCATATGATAAAGGTGTTAGTGAGAATGAAAAAGGTTCCCTGAAAACTGAGAAGAACCTCTGAAAGAATTTTGGCCCCAATTCCCTTTCTGTAGAATGGAGGGTAAATGTATACTATTCCATAATACAGCATTTACATGGGATAGTCAGGAAGATGCACAAAGCAAGTAATGCCTTGGGAGCTGGTGCTAAAATAGTAATGTTATTGAGCTACTAATTCATAGGAGTAGACTAACCATCTTGGAACATATGTTCAAAGCCCAGTTGGTGGAATGTAAATTCAACAAGTGCAATCTGGAACACAGAGCTTGTCTCAGTCATGGTGATCAAATCAACAATTATCAATCATTCCTGAATGCTTGGCAGAGAAGGACATCTGCAACATATCCAATCTGGTCTACGTGTGAGTTCAGATCAAGGAGGTTGACTTCTAACTACTCTCTGAAATGATCTATCAAACCAAATCAGGTCAAGAGCAACTAAGAATGGACAGCAAATTGCCTGCAACACTGCAACACCTATTTCCTGTGAAAGGATAGCCAAACTGGTGGTCCTCACCAGGGCAGGTAGAGAAATCCAGGTGTTGTTTTTGGCTCAAGCCTAGAGTCTCCCAGGACCTGGGCCCGGATATACCCTTCCTTTGCTCTGAGCCCTGCTCCCAACCATGATACACATTACAACACGATCACAAAGTCTCCTGGGGCAAGATATATAAGGCATTGTCATCATCTTCAGGAAATAAAGAAAGTAATTAAACAAGTTGATTTGAAATCAAAAATGTGATATTGGCAGATTCACACAGGGATAAACACTTCAACATACCATTCATTTAGCCTTACATCACGGTTCCTAATTAAGTTACACTGCAACAAATTTAATTAAACTCTGAAAGGATTGTTCAGCTTTGTTAAAAAATATAGATTGGCCAGTAACAGGGTGTTTGTTTTGAATGCATAGACGAACGTTACAAGGAAGGCAGAATGGAATGGAAAGGAAGCATCCAAGTTGTTCAGCCCGCTTATAAAGAGATGTACACTCCTGTGCACTATTTCATCAAGGCAAAGACACTGTGGGATTTTCATCAACATTAAAACATTCTGCTTGCAGCGCGAGCACCTCAAAGACAAGCTTTCTGATCTTTCAGTACACAGCCCTGGGACACAATGCAACCTGAATAACCCAATGAGTAGGTTGAATGGTGGAACAGTGGAAATTGCACCACTTATCTGCAATAGGAGACAGAATTATGGCCAATATTTTCAATGTGGTAAAATATCTACTTCAGAGAAAGAAGAGGCAGTGAAAACTGAAGTGCACACTAGCATCCAGTTCCAGAATGTGATCATCTCCCCAAACTACACAGTTTTGTTATTTTGAACATAACAAAATAACCACAAGAGGGGCTATGTGGATTGCTGGAAAAGCACAGCAGGTTGGGCAGCATCAAAGGAGCAGGAGAATCGATGATCAGGATTCCTGATGAATGGCTTTTGCCCGAAATGTTGATTCTCTTGCTCCTTGGATGCTGCCTGACCTGCTGTGCTTTTCCAGCATCACACTCTTAACTCTAATCTCCAGCCATCTGCAGTCCTCACTTTTGCCCTGGCTATGTAGATTAACCAACTCTGGAAAAACAAGTTACACAAAGAGTTCTCCTATTATAGAGTCCTGTACATCTTGCATTAAATCTTCAAAGTTCAAAAATCTTCAAATTTTTCCATTCCCTTACCCCTCCATCTCCTGGTGGCACAGTGGCTCATTGTGGGCCTGCATCAGCAGATTTTAGCGCATTATCAACGCAACCCCTCTGTGAGCAGACTTTTAACTCATATTGGGAATTGCATGGAGGCAGGAGAGTAGCAACGTTAACTCATCATTGGTCCTGTTGGTTTTCCAGAGCCATCCTGCTCCATGGCCATTCTCAAAAAGCCTGCGCAGGTCTTGGGATGCCCACCCATTCACAAATAGAGGGTTTAACAAATCAAGGCCACAAAGGTTTGGAAGATTTTCAGTTAGCCTCTGAGGTGTCAGCGATCTCAAAAGACAAAACCATCACTGAAGGTAGGAGAAAGAAGCAGGAGTAGGCCATTTGACCCCACATCCCTGCTTTGCCATTCAAATATGAAGATGGCTAATCATTGAGCTCAATACTGTAATCCCAGTCTCCAACCCACATCCTGTATTCATGTACTTGGGTACCCATGACAATAAAACCCAATCTTGATTCCTTCAGCTACAAGAGCTTGAAAACACATTAGCATTTTGCCTCAACCATTTCCCGAATTCAATAGGTTTGCCACTCTCAACTACCTACAGATAGTGTCTCTCTGACTAATTTGGGCACCAACATTCCAGCATGCTCAGGGACTATCCCAGCCTACCCACCTGATGACTGCTGCCACAATAGTCAGCCTAATGGGGGCCCATCCACTGCTGAGACCATTTCTAAATTTCAGCATTTAATAAATCAGAGGGAAGGTGCTTCTGAGGAACATGTCATAGAATGATAGAATTATAGAATCTCTACAGGAAGCAGGTCATTCAGCCCATCGAGTCCACAATGACCCTCGTATTTATCCCCCATACTCTGTATCCTGAATTTCCCATGGATAGTCCACCTAACCTGCATATTCCTGGATATTATGGTCAATTTAGCATGGCCAATCCTCTTCCTCACTCACCAGAATTGCAGACTTTGCCTCCCTCTGGGCCAGATTGACAACTCACCCGCCATATTTGATAGGAACAGTGAGCCTGTTCTTTCCCCATTCATTTGTCAAGTTGGAGAAAATCATATTCATGTAACACAGTAGGAGACTGTGTGATGACAAGGCCTGGTGTTGGGGTTTGGGGTAAGCACATGGGAGAAGGTATTTAAGCCCTAAAATTGTTGAACTTGATATTAAGTCTAGAAAACTGCAGACTTCGTAAATTGGAAAGCGAGGTGTTGTTCTTCCAGCTTACGCTGAGCTTCACTGGAGCACTGCGGCAAGCCTGAGACAGAGATGTTGGCCAGGGAACACAATGGTGTGTTAAGATGGCAGACAATTGGAAACTCAGGGTCATTTCTGGCCGCAAAATGTAGGTATTCTGTAAAGCAGTCACTCAGCCTGCACATCATTCCCCCAATGTACAGATTGTGATCAGTGAATACAGTAAATGAGATTGTGTGAAGTGCAGGTAAATCACTGCTTCACTTGGAAGGTGCCTGGGGCATTAGATAGTGAGCAAGGAAGAAGCAAATGGCAGGTGCCACACTTCCTGCCATTGCTGGGGAAGGGGCTATGGGGCTGTGGGGAGGTGTTGGGAGAGGAGGAAGAGTGGAACAAGTTGTTCTGGAGGGAAAGGTCCCTGCAGAAAGCTGAGGGAGGACAAAGTCAATATTATCCTCCTTCTGGACTGATATCATTTTGACATTTATTAATGGGGTGTAGACTTCACTGGAGCCAGCATTTATTGCCCATTCCCAATTGCTCTTGAGAAGGTGATGGTGAGGTGTCTTCTTGAATTACTAGAGTCCACTTGCACAGATCCTGAGCAATATCTGCAGTAAAGAAAACAGCTGGTACTTTCACCCACTATTTCTAGTATGCATCCAGTATGCTAATGGAGCATCTCAAACTTCACTAAACAGGCAATGTTGCATTTTATTTGAATAAATCAGCAAGATGTTTCTCTTTTCTTAGCACACCACTGCTCCCTGCATAACCAGCTCACATTAACAAGTGTTAGTCAGTGACCTTCAATAACTGGTTCTCACAAAACATTCCAGATAAAAATGAGTTACAACTATTGCTTGTATTTTTTTTTGACAAATTCAGGACATTTGCCAAGAGAGTGATGCAACGTGCAACATTTAACAAATGGTTGGAAGTATTCTGGCATGTTTCCCAAAAGGACATAGCAAAGGTAACCACACTTTGTTTGGCAAAGTAGGTTTCTACAAATAAGCTGACAGTCCATTGCACAGATTTGCTTTTGTGAAGTTACATTTCTGTTGCAAATAAACCTGAAGCTCAACTCTCAACATGGAACAGCATATGAACAAGAGGAGGCCATTTCACCCCTTCAGTTTGTTCAGTGAAATGATGGCTGATTTGTGACCTAAAAATATAGCTGTCTTTGTTCCATAGTCCATTAATATCTCTGGTAAACAAAATCATTCACTCATAAAATCCCAACAATGTAGAAGCAGGTCACTCAGCCCATAATGACCCACTGGAAGAACATTCATCCAGGCCCAACCCCTACCCTATCTTTCTAACCATGAATTTCCCTTGGCTAATCCACCTAACCTGCACACTATGGTAATTTAACACAGCCAATGCACCCAATCTGCACACTATGGGCAATTTAGTACAGTCATAGAGATGTACAGCATGGAAACAGACCCTTCGGTCCAACCCGTCCATGCCAACCAGATATCCCAACCCAATCTAGTCCCACCTGCCAGCACCCGGCCCATATCCCTCCAAACCCTTCCTATTCATGTACCCATCCAAATGCCTCCGAAATGTAGCAATTGTACCAGCCTCCATCACATCCTCTGGCAGCTCATTCCATACACGTACCACCGTTTGCATGAAAAGGTTGCCCCTTAGGTCTCTTTTATATCTTTCCCCTCTCACCCTAAACCTATGCCCTCTAGTTCTGGATCCCCGACCC
>NC_057731.1:54320814-54321910 GCF_004010195.1 Chiloscyllium plagiosum | reverse complement strand
AAAAATGGAATCAAGTTTGAGAGACATGATTTCCCACGCACAAAGCCATGTTGACTATCCCGAATCAGTCCTTGCCTTTCCAAATACATGTACATCCTGTCCCTCAGAATTCCCTCCAACAACTTGCCCACCACCTAGGCCAGGCTCACCCCCAGTCTATAGTTCCCTGGCTAGTCTTTACCACTCTTCTTAAACAGTGGCACCACGTTTGCCAACCTCCAGTCTTCCAGCACCTCACCTGTGACTATCGATGATACAAATATCTCAGCAAGAGGCCCAGCAATCACTTAGGTAAAAACAATGACTGCAGATGCTGGAAACCAGATTCTGGATTAGTGGTGCTGAAAGAGCACAGCTTCTCCTTGGATGCTGCCTGAACTGCTGTGCTCTTCCAGCACCACTAATCCAGCAATCACTTCTCTTGCTTCTCACAGAGTTCTCGGGTACACCTGATCAGGTCAAGGGGATTTATCCACCTTTAACTGTTTCAAGGCATCCAGCACTTTCTCCTCTGTAATCTGACATTTTGCAAGGTGTCACCATCTATTTCCCTACAGTCTATAGCTTCCATATTCTTTTCCACAGTCAATGCTGATGCAAAATATTCATTTAGTATCTCCCCCATTTTCTGTGCCTCCACACAAAGGTCAGCAAAGCGGCCTTTGAGAGGCCCTATTCTCTCCCTAGTTACCCTTTTGTCCTTAATATATTTGTAAAAACCCTTTCGATTCTCCTTAATTGTATTTGCCAATGCTATCTCATGTCCCCGTTTTGCCCTCCTGATTTCCCTCTTAAGTATAGTCCTACTGCCTTTACTCTTCTAAGGATTCACTCGATCTATCCTGTCTATAACTGACATATGTTTCCTTCTTTTTCTTAACCAAACCCTCAATTTCTTTAGTCATCCAGCATTCCCTATACCTACCAGCCTTCCCTTTCACCCTGACAGGAATATACTTTCTCTGGATTCTCGTTATCTCATTTCTGAAGGCTTCCCATTTTCCAGCCGTCCCTTTACCTGCGAACATCTGCCTCCAATCAGTTCTTGCCTCATACTGTCAAAATTGGCCTTTCTCTAATTTAGAACTTCAACTTT
>NC_057731.1:54302001-54320310 GCF_004010195.1 Chiloscyllium plagiosum | reverse complement strand
TAGCTTTAAATTAAGGGGGTGTAGGTATAGGACAGATGTTAGGGGTAGGTTCTTTACTCAGCGAGTCATGAGTTCATGGAATGCCCTGCCAGTAGCAGTGGTGGACTCTCCCTCATTATGGGCATTTAAGCGGGCATTGGATAGGCATATGGAGGATAGTGGGCTAGTGTAGGTTAGGTGGGCTAGGATCGGCGCAACATCGAGGGCCGAAGGGCCTGTACTGCGCTGTATTCTTCTATGTTCTATGTTCTAATTATGGTCGCTGGCCCCAAAGTGCTCCCCACTGACACCTCAGTCACCTGCCCTGCCTTATTTCCCAAGAGTAGGTCAATTTTACACCTTCCCTAGTAGGTACATCCACATACTGAATAAGAAAATTGTCTTGTACACACGTAAGAAATTCCTCTCCATCTAAACCTTTAACACTATGGCAGTCCCAGTCGATGTTCCAGTTGATGTTTGGAAAGTTAAAATCCCCTTCCATAACTACCCAATGATTCTTACAGATAGCCGAAACCTCCTTACAAGTCTGTTTCTCAATTTCCCTCTGACTATTAGGGGTCTATAATACAATCCCAATAAGGTGATCATCTCTTTCTTATTTCTCAGTTCCACCCAAATAACTTCCCTGGATGTATTTCCAGGAATATTCTCCCTCAGCACAGCTGTAATGCTATCCCTTATCAAAAATGCCACTCTCCCTCCCCTTTTGCCTCCTTTTCTATCCTTCCTGTAGCATTTGTATCCTGGAACATTAAGCTGTCAGTCCTGCCCATCCCTGAGCCATGTATGTGTAATTGCAATGATATCCCAGTCCCATGTTCCTAACCATGCCCTGAGTTCATCTGCCTTCCCTGTTCGGCCTCTTGCATTGAAATAAATGCAGTTTAATTTATTAGTCCTACCTTGTCCCTGCCTGCCCTGACTGTTTGACTCACTTCTGTTCTCAGCTGTACCTGTCTCAGATGGATCTCTTTCCTCACCCTGGGTCCCACCCCCACCTTACTAGTTTAAATCCTCCCAAGCAGTTCTAGCAAATTTCCCTGCCAGTATATTAGATCCCTTCTAATTTAGGTTCAATCCGTCCTTCTTGTACAGGTCACTTCTACCCCAAAAGAGATTCCAATGATCCAAAAGTGTGAATTCTTCTCCCATAGACCAGCTCCTCAGCCATGCATTCATCTGCTCTATCCTCCTATTCCTGCCCTCACTAGCTTGTAGCACTGGGAGTAATCCAGATATTACTACCCTTGAGGACCTCCTTTTTAAATTTCTGCCTAACTCTCTGTAATCTGCCTTCAGAATCTCAACACTTTCCCTTCTAATGTCATTGTTTCCAATATGGACAATGACCTCCTGCTGGCCCCTCTCCCTCGTGAGAACATTCTGCACCCTCTCGGAGTCATCCTTGATCCTGGCACCAGGGAAACAACACACCATTCTGCTTTTCTCTGCTGGCCACAGAAATGTCTGTCTGTACCTCTGACTACAGAATACCCTAACACAATTGATCTCTTGGAAGCCGACGTACATCTCGTTGCATTAGAGCTAGTCTCAACACCAGAAACTTGGCTGTTTGTGCTACATTCCCCTGAGAATCCATCACCCCCTACATTTTCCAAAACAGCATACCTGTTTGAAATGGGTATATCTACAAAAGACTCCTGCACTAGCTACCTACCTCTTTTAACCTTCCTGCAGTTAACCCATCTTTGTGACTGTATCTGAAACTTTTCCCCCCTTCCTATAACTGCCATCCATCACATACTGTTGCTGTTGCAAATTCCTCATTGCTTCTATCTGTCTCTCCAACCGATCCACTCGATCTGATAAGATTCGCATCCAACAGCATTTATGGCAGATATAATCCGCAGTAACCTTTAATCTCTCTTTAAACTCCCACATCTGACAAGAAGTACATATCACTGCAAAGGCCATTTTTGTTTCTTCACAATCTAGAGACCCAGAAAATAACGCTGTCTTATTCCTCTACAAACACTGCGCCAGGTTAAATTAATAGCTATGGCTTATAAGTTTAATCAAGAGACTTATCTCCAAAAACATATAATCAAGAAAGAATCCACTATACTCACTACTGCAGCCATTCTCTTGGACAGACTTAAAACAACAATTAACTTATCTGATTCTCTTTTGTGAACTTTGCCCAACAGTTCCTCCAAGATTAGTTGTGAATTTCACTGTTTGTCAATTTTCCCAGATGCACTCCAGTCAATCCACCTAACCTGCACATCTTTGGATTGAGAGGAAATTGGAGCACCCGGAGGAAACCCCATAGACACGGGGAGAATGTGCAAACTCCACACATAGAATGAGACTGGAATTGAACCTGGGTCCCTGACTCTGTGAAGGAGCAGTGCCCAACCACTGAGCCACCATGCCTCCCAATCTCAGGTTTGAAAGTACTATTAGATCTAACATCAGTCCCTGTCTGCAGAAGAAAATTCCAAATTCCTTTGGACATTATAAATATTTCATCATTTCATTCCTGAAAGGTCGGAATCTAATTGTTACATTTTATCTTTAATTCCCAACCAATGTAAATAGATCCTCTCCATCGTTCCTATTGGCTCCCTTTAATACTTCCAAAGATTTCAATCAAATCATCCCTTAAATTTTTTAATTTTAAAGAAAACATCCCTAATTTGTATAACCTTGGCTCGTTAATTAACGCCCATCCAGATTTTATTCTGGGTAAATCCATTATTTGAGTTGGTCACACCCTTATCTCCGAACCACAAGGTCCTCGGCTCAAATCATACTCCAGGCCCCGAGAGTACAAAAGCTAAGGCTAATCCTGTTCAATGCAGGCCTGGAAAAACAATGCACTTTCTAAAGACACATTCAGCTAATGTTCCCATCTGCCATCTTCAGTGGACTTAACACCAATGGCGCTTGTTTTAAAGAACAGCTGACTTATTCCCAAAATATTGGATGATTATCTATCCCACAAACAAAATCACAAAAACAGATTACCTATTTAAAATTCCCATTTTAAAAAAAGTGGTGTAATCGGAATGTTACCCTGTGATGCTGTCACAGCCAAAAATAAACCAAAAAATATCAGTTAGATCACCGCCAATGTCACAGTATGAATAAAACAAACAAAGTGCATAAACCAAGATCTCTTCCTCTCTGGAGCTAAGAAAATGTTGGAGCTATGCTTCGTCTGAAATAATCCCACAGAGGCCAATATCCCATCACCAAGTCACCCTTTCCATCCACGTGGAGAATCTTTGACACTGACTCAGCTCCCTCAGAGCCAGCTCTCAGAGTGAACAGAACCTCTTACACTCCTGTTTCTATCTGTCAGACAGGGCTCCCTCATTGGACCAGGTTAGCAGCCTCAATCAAGGAACTCAAATTCTGTGAAGTCCACCTGTTGATCTCATTACAATCATTATATCATCCACCGATAGTTCATATTTGGCAGATTAAGATTCACCTTTTTCCAGGGTTGTGGTTTTCTAGTTTCCTCTTTTTGCTCCTTCATTCTAAAAGACAACAATGTATGTCATGATACACTCCCCAAAGTTGGCAGTTGACTTTCTAATTCTAACCTATTCTCATGGGAGATTGTCCAGCAATTAAAACAACAGCTGAAAAAAAAAGATGGTGGGATGGGACTGTTAGCATGTGATGCCAAAGAGTTGGGAGTAAAAACAGGGTCAGTTCTGATCTAGCAGCACAATATGCTATTGATTACCCAAGGTTAGGTGCCATGCTCATGAATATTCCAGGTGAAGTTGGAAGGTACAGAAAGGACCTCTCAAGGAAGAAGAGCAGAAAGACAAGCATGTTAAAAGGCAGCCTATTCACTCAAAATTGAAAAAAAAAATCCTATTCATACTGTGGGCTAGATGAAGTACCATAGCTCATTTCAACAGGGCAATCAGTGGTGTCTCTATAACTGAATGACCAATTTTGACTAACTGCATACAGTAACAAGGCAAAGTTAAAAATCACCTAACACCAGGTTATAGTCCAACAGGTTTATTTGGAAACACTAGCTTTTGGTTGACAACCATCTGAAAGCTAGTGTTTCCAAATAAACCTGTTGGACTATAACCTGGTGTTGGGTGATTTTTAACTTTGTCTTGTTACTGTATGCAGTTAGTCAAAATTGGTCAGTTATAGAGACACCACTGATTGCCCTGTTGAAATGAGCTATGGTACTTCATCCAGCCCACAGTATGAATAGGCAGACTGACCAGCCCTAAAGACCAAGAGTGTCCCAGTTCAACTGAATCAGTGTTGAGCTGTCTCATCTCAGCCCATTATTCTGTCTCAGTATATTTGAAATAAAATGGAAATTGGTTCAGACTGCAATTGCTGATTCTCACCTCAATGTCCACATCACTCGCAGGATCAATAATGGTCTCCACATATACAAGCTCTGTCATCTTTGGGATTGAAGGCAAAAAGCATGGGCACTTCACATCAGGCAAGACCAAAATCTTTTAGCTTCCCTTTGTATTTCTGTGTGAAAGGCATTCAACTGAGTGCTAAGCCTGACTGGGAGCAACACATTAGATAAAGATTGAACAATTTTAATTGCTGAGCCTCATTTTAACTTCTTATATTCATTCATACATACAATGGGGCATCACTAACAAGGCTAGCATTTATTGGTGATCGCAGTTTGCCTTTGTGAAGGTGATGGTCAGCCCCTTGACTCCAACTGAGTGACTTGCCAGCCGGTTTCAGTGTGCAGTTCAGAGTGATTTTGCTTTGAGTCCAGAGTGACATAGTCGAAAAGGGTGGCATTGGAAAAGCACAGAGGGATGCTGCATGATCTGCTGTGCTTTTCCAGAGCCACTTCCCAATTTCCTGACAAAATGAATGGGAAATTTCAGGGGAATCAGTTGCCTGGTCGTAAAAATTCAGAGGTAGTTGTTAGGGTTCAAAAGTAAAAGAGCTTAAGGATTGGAGCAGGCAAAGGACCAAATTGAAGCTACAATAGCAATGTGAAGTCACTATCGGTATGTGTGTCAGCAACTATGCAGTCTGACACATTAAAAAAACTGTAGAATGATATGAAGGTTGTAATCTAATTTTAGGCCTGAAAAAACAATTGGAAAATAACAAAATTTTGTCTTATGGCATTGGCGGAATGCCTTGTTCCATTACAGCTCTGTAATCAGTCCCTGGGATCCATTAACTTGTATCTAATTAATTCTAAGTGACTTGCGATAAATTTGACTCTCTGTTAAAACAGGAGGAGGAAGGAGAATTTTCATTTTGATTCTATAACGCTCGCTTGTGATTAGCATGTTGAAACTTTATTGCTGGAACAGCACAGCAGGTCAGGCAGCATCCAGGGAACAGGAGATTCGACGTTTCGGGCACAGGCCCTTCTTCAGGAATTCCTGAAGAAGGGCCTGTGCCCGAAACGTCGAATCTCCTGTTCCCTGGATGCTGCCTGACCTGCTGTGCTGTTCCAGCAATAAAGTTTCAACTTTGATCTCCAGCATCTGCAGACCTCACTTTCTCCTGTGATTAGCATGTTGCATTAAAGCAAATTCCGAGAGATTCCTCAGCTAAAAGTGGAGAGTAAGTGTACATTTAAGCAACAACATCAATCTTTTTGTTTAAATACACACAAATGGGACCATCAATTCTTTTGAGCAGTCGTTCCTATCCAATGATAATAAGAAATCAATGGGATTTAAAAGACTATGGAAATGACAAACGAAAACAACTCATAACCAGGGAATTATCATTTGCTGTTGTATAGAATGCATTTTAATGCACATTGTCCCTGATCCAGCATCCCTGCAGTGTAACATGAGGACACAAAGCTTCAGCTAGTAGTCAAACCAAAGGGTGAGAGAAAGAGAGATCGAGTGAGCCCGTGTGCACAGGAGAGCAAGAGAACTGTGGATATTGTTGCTTAAGCTCGATTATAAATTAAAACAAAAAAGGAGAGTGCATTGTCTGAAGTAAGTGCAAAAAAAACTGACTGGAAAATAAATCAAGTTGAAGGAACGATCATCAGCTTCACACATTATCACTGAATATTTTTCCCACTGACTTGAGGAAGTTGTGCAGATCAACCTTTGATTGAATCACTGTGGCAGCCTGCAGAATAACTGGGGCCCCCCAGGAATGGGGGCAGCTTTGGGATTCTACAAGATTATAAGAAATAGGAACAGGTCAGGCTGTTCAGCCCATCTGGTTTGCTCCACCAGATCCTGACTGATCCTCATGTCCATTTGTCTGCCCTTTCCCCAGAACCCATGATTTCCCAACTCATCAACCTGCCTCAGCCTTAAATACACACTAGGACTCCGCCCCAAACACTCTGTGGCAAGGTGTTCCAAAGACTCACAACCCTCCGAGAGAAGAAATTCTTCCTCATCTCCATCTGAAATTAGCGTCCCTTTATTCTGAGATTGTGTCCTCTGGTCCTAGACTCTCCCTCTCAGCATTGACCTTAAGAATCAGATATCTTTCAATGAGATCATCTGTCATTCTTCTAAACTCCAATTGTAGAACCTCATCCTGTTCACCCTTTGCCTGGTGAGCTTTCTGATTCTGCTCTTGATCATCAGTGCAGGCGTAATGATCAATGGATCACATTCATCCCTCCCCGACTCTCCAAGCTCCCTTCTCACAATGGATCTTTGTTACTGGTTATCTCTCTCACAATGAATGCTGGAACTTCTTAAATTCACTTATACAATGGGGCATCACTAACAAGGCTTGCATTTATTGGCAATCGTAGTTTGCCTTTGTGAAGGTGAGGGTCAGCCCCTTGACCCCCAACTGAGTGACTTGCCAGCCTGTTTCAATGTGCAGTTCAAAGTGATTTTGCTTTGAGTCCAGAGTGACATAGTCGAAAAGGGCGACCTGCTGTGCTCTTCCAGCCCCACTCATAACAAAGAGAACAAAGAAAATTTACAGCCCAGGAACAGGCCCTTCGGCCCTCCAAGCCTGAGCCGATCCAAATCCACTGTCGAAACCTATCACTCAATTCCTAAGGATCCGTATCCCTCTGCTCCCCACCTACTCATGCATCTGTCCATGAATCTACCATTCCTGCCTCTACCACCTCTGCTGGTAACGCGTTCCAGGCACCTACCACCCTCTGTGTAAATTACTTGATGCATGTATCCCCCTTAAACTTTTCACCTCTCACCTTGAAAGCGTGACCTCTTGTTTTTGAATCCCCCACCCTGGGAAAAAGCTTGTCTCTATCCACCCTGTCTATACCTGTCATGATTTTGTAGACCTCAATCAGGTCCCCCCTCAATTTCCTTTTGTCTAATTAAAACAATCCTAACCTACTCAACCTCTCTTCATAGCTAGCACCGTCCATACCAGGCAACATCCTCGTAAACCTTCTCTGTACCCTCTCCAAAGCTTCCACATCCTTTTGGTAATGTGGCGACCAGAACTGTACACAGTATTCTAAATGCAGCTGAACCAATGTCATGTGCAATTTTAATGACCTGCCAGCTCTTCTACTCAATATCCTGTCTGATGAAGGCAAGCATACCATATGCCTTCTTGACCACTCTATCCACCTGTGCAGCAACCTTCAGGGTACAATTGACCTGCACTTCCAGATCTCGTTGCTCATCAACTTTCCCAAGGCTCTTCCGTTTACAGTATAGTTGGCTCTAGAATTAGATTTCCCAAAATGCATTACCTCACATTTGCCTGGATTGAACTCCATCTGCCACTTGTCCGCCCAACTCTCCAGTCTATCTATATGCTCCTGTATTCTTTGACAGTTCCTTATGCTTTCTGCTACTCCACCAATCATTGTGTCATCTACAAACTTACTAATCAGACCAACAGTGCCCTCTTTCATTGTATTATTTATAATACAAACAACAGTGGTCCCAACACTGACCCCTGTGGAACACCACTGGTCACCTTTCTCCATTTCGAGAAACTCCCTTCAACTACTACTCTCTGTCTCCTGTTGCTCAACCAATTCTTTATCCACCTAGCTAGAACACCCTGCACACCATGTGATTTCATTTTCTCTATTAGTTTACCATGGGGAACCTTATCAAATGCTTTACTAAAGTCCATGTATATGATATCTACAACCCTTCCTTCATCGATCAACTTTGTCACTTCCTCAAAGAACTCTATTAAGATGGTAATGCACAATCTACCCCGCAAAAACCATATTGCCTATCACTGATAAGCCCATTCTTTTCCAAATATAAATAGATTTTATCCCTTAGTATCTTCTCCAGCAACTTTCCCACCACTGACGTCAGGCTCACTGGTCTGTAGTTACCTGGAATATCCCTATTAACCTTCTTGTACAAGGGGACAACATGAGCAACCCTCCACCTGTGGCACTTCACCTGTGTTTAAGGATGCTACAAAGATATCTTACAGGGCCCCAGCTATTTCCTCTCTCGTCTCCCTCACCAACCTGGGATAGATCCCATCCAGTCCTGGGGATTTGTCCACCTTAATATCCTTCAGCCTACCCAACATATCTTCCCTCCTTATGTCAACGTGATCCAGAGTAACCAAACTACTATCTCTAATCTCAACATTCATTATGTCCCTCTCCTCAGTGAACACTGATGCAAAGTAATCATTGAAAATCTCACCCATTTTCTCACGTTTGACACTCAACCTTCCTTCCTTATCCTTTAGCGTACCAACCTTTCTCTAGTTACCCTCTTGCTTCTTATATATGAATAAAAGGCCTTGGGATTCTCCTTAATTCTGCTCACTAAAGTTATTTCATGACCCTTTTTAGCCTGTTTGATTCCTCACTTAATTTTGGTCCTACTCTCCCGATATTCCACCAGGGTCCATTCTGTTCTTAGCTGCCTGGACCTTATATACGCTTCCCTTTTCCTCTTGGCTAGTTGCACAACTTCTCCTGTCATCCACGGTTCTTGAATCTTGCCTTTCCTATCCCTTGTTTTCAAAGGGACATGCCTATCCTGCACTATCTTTGAAAGCCTTCCACATATCAAATGTGGACTTCCCTTCAAATAGCTGCTCCCAATCCACATTTCCCCGCTCCTGCCGAATTTTGATACAAGAGGCCTTGGCCAGTTTAGTACTCGGATTCGACTATGACTCTCCAGCATCTGCAGTTTTCACTTTCTCCTGTCTGGAGTGACATGCAGGACAGACGGAATAAGGAGAAGATTTTCTTCACTAAAAGATATTGTAGCTTTATTTAATTAAATGAAATTAAATTCTCGTTCCAGCTGTAAAGTGAGGTTTTGATTTATATCTCTGGATTATTAATCCAGTCACATAATTACCCAATACCTAATGGCCAGAACTGATACCTGACTGCAAACAAAGAGGTGAGCAGATCTTTCCCTCTCATTGTCGAATACCTGATGGCACATTAGTATTTAATTGCAAAAGTGAAAGACAAGAAAAGGCTTGCTTTTATATCATGCTTTCATCAACTCAAAATGTCCTTAAGCATATTACGGTTTTGGGGTGTAGATATGCTCGCTGAGCTGTAGGTTTGATATCCAGATGTTTCATTACCTGGCTAGGTAATGTCATCAGTGGAGACCTCCAAGTGAAGCGAAGCTGTTGTCTCCTGCTTTCTATTTATATCTTTCTCCTGGATGGGGTTTCTGGGGCTTGTGGTGATGTCATTTCCTGTTCATTTTCTGAGGGGTTGATAGATGGCATCTAGATCTGTGTGTTTGTTTATGGCGTTGTGGTTGGAGTGCCAGGCCTCTAGGAATTCTCTGGCATGTCTTTGCTTAGCCTGTCCCAGGATAGATGTGTTGTCCCGGTCAAAATGGTGTTTCTTTTCATCCGTGTGTACGGCTACGAGGGAGAGAGGGTTGTGTCTTTTTGTGGCTAGTTGGTGTTCGTGTATCCTGGTGGCTAAAACGTCTGGCTATCAAACCTACAGCTCAGCGAGCAAACCTACTCCCTAAACCTCAACCTGAGTTACAAACCTTCACAAACCTTGCATATTATGGTTTTGCTGTGTAAGCCCATCTGAACTGTAGGATATGCAGCAACAAATTTGCACACAGCAAGTTCACAAAAAATAATGTAAAATTACCATACATTTTGTTTCAGTGGTGGATTGTGAGGGTCAAACATCCACAGAGATCTTTCCTGTTCTTTAAAATGATCTGTGGAATGACAGAGCAGCTGGGGTCTCAGCTGAACATCTGTCTGAAGGATAGCGCTCTCTTACTGCCAGACTGAAGTGTCAAACTCAACCTCAAATTCTTGGATGGGGACTTGAATTCACAAGCTTCTGACTCAAGTACAGAAAGTACCATTTTCAGAATCACAGCTGACACAATACAGGATTGAGTGACAGAGAGAAAGAGAGAAAGAGAGAGAGTATGCAAGAGACAGTGCAGTAAGGACAGTGGTTATTGACAAGTGAACCTTTAAAGGGATAATGTTTCCACTACACATTTCTTCTAAAAGTTTATTTTTCCCCGCCTTCGAAGGAAGTACACAAAAATAAAAATTGCTGGAGAAGCTCAGCAGGTCTGGCAGCATCTGTAGAGAGAAATCAGAGTTAATGTTTCGGGTCCGGTGTCCCTTCCTCAGAACTGGGGAAGGGTCACTGGACCCAAAATGTTAACTCTGATTTCTCTACATAGATGCTGCCAGACCTGCTGAGCTTTTCCAGCAATTTCTACTTTTTGCCACACAAAAACAGAAATTTCTGGAAAAGCTCAGCAGATCTGACAGCACCCAGGGAGAGAAGTACTCCTGCTTTCATGTTCGAAGCTAGAAAAGAGATTAAATTGCTGATGCATTGCAAACTGACAGAAAACAAGCCTTTCTCAATAAATCCAAGCTGAACTGGATTAATAAAATAGCATTGTAAATCTTTCTATCTGGAATCAAAATCTCAGTGAAGCTTGTATGGTCTGCATTGTGAAAAGGGAGTTATCAGATATATGGGGCAGTTCAGCTAATTTCAGGGTTAATACATACAGATCAAGGGCTGCTGAATCAGGTGTAATCAAGCAAAAACGTAAAACAACTGAACTATTCAGCAGCTGCCTTTAATATCTCACTATCAAAATGCTCACACACAAGGCTTTACCAATCTTGGGGAATGTAAATTACTACATTCTTAGTGTATTGTGCAATGTGTATAGGGCTTTGTGCTGTGAAATATTAAAATGCATTTCCACAGAAATCTGTAGATGTAGATTGTAATGTGTTTCTTCCCATTCTGGTGTGTTTCAAACCAGCATTTTTCATGGCGAAAACTGAATTCTCCAGTATGATGGCAGGTCTTCAGTACTTTGCTCAACTGATCATTTTTCATCACCGGGCTAAAAATGTTAGCTTTAGGAGCTGGATTATACTCCCCATTTGGAGACAAGCTGGGCAGCAGAACGGTTGATAAGATAGGGACAGCTTTATGTCTTCTCATGTCAACATTCTTCAGCTGCTAGACCATTTTGACAGCAGTAGGAGAGGTGACCCTCATCCTATCCTGGGAAGGAGTGTTCTTCCCTTCTCCCCAACATGTTATGTGACCATCCACTAAAACACCAAGAGAAAACAGAATTAATAGGTTGAATCCAGTGACACCTCTTCAGAATCCTCTCATCATAAATGCCAGACCAGATGTGTTTCTCCAGCAATTGCATTTTTTGTTTGTTTGAGATCATCAGCACCTGCAGTCCTTGGTTTTATTTAGCTATGAATCCATCTGGTTGTGTGGTGGGATGAAGGGACACTCTGCAGCTCACCAAAGGTTTCCAAGATGGCTGGGCCACACCCAAAGTAAAGCACTACCTGACCTCACTAACTAGCATCAGCCATAAAAACCAGGGCTATTTAATCAAGGACCCCAAAGTACATCCTTTGAGAGCTTTTGGCCATAATATGCATGCACTTACAGGTGCAGACCTAGCATATAGACCACTAGTGCTGGTGTTGCTGACTCTGATCAGACCAGCAGTGCTGGAGGTCGGAATAGCGTCCCTAATAAGGATGGTTGCCCCAGCAACAGCTGTTGAATTACTCAACACCAGGAACATGCCTTCCCATTGCCAAACAAATAATTTGAGTTTGGCATTTTTAAAACTGGATTCAGAGGAGGAGTTAAGGTACAGTTACCACACAGGACTGTGGGACAAATGGGTCAGCTGTCCTTGGCTTGAAAAGTACTAAAGTTGAGCTACCCTTTTAAGAGTTGCAACGATCTCTTAAAACTGGGGACTAAGAGCTTGCTGTCCCTAAAGCTGGAGTCATCGCACTTTAATATTTGTTATGTAAAAGGATATCGCAAACGGGTTTGCTGAAATATTCCAGAGTAATCAGTGTGGACTGCCCAGATGAGAAGCCATTAGGATTGGAATGACAATACTTACACCAATGCATTAAGTTTACAATCAGGAGGGAGAGGTAGATCCAGGCAGCCAAAAGCATGATGCAGCAATAGGAAGTCAGGAATTTGCTAATGACTAAAATTGGGCTGAAACAAGTTAGAAAGATGAACTTGAGCAGAGTAATGGAGGAAAATAGGTGAAACATTTCAGTAAAAAAAGCAATCTTGCATTGGGAAGTGAAGTAAGTCACTGAACATGGGGATTTGGGGTAAACGGGATTTACTGCTGTAAAGGAAATGACCAATCTAGCAAAAACTTGTGTAAATTAAATTCATAGGAATTAATGAAAATAATTCATTAGCAATTAGTACTCTTAGCAGCAGTTTAATACATGTTGAAAAGCTAAAATAAAACAATAAATAGAAATGATGAGAACCATGAAAGTGTTGCAGATGGAGGGTAGCCTCCAACTGAACCAAATGAACAACTATTCATAAAAGAGAAGGTTAAAACAAGGGCTAAGGCTTCTTGTGGGAATACAATGAAAAGTGGAAGTCTCAATCTCTCTCACTGCCACAGAGATAGACTATCAATCCTAAAAGGAAACTCACAGAAAAAATAGGGAGACACAACTCCCTTCAGTCCCAAGAAAGGGTTGAGTTCCAATAAAACTCTCCTTCTGAAGTTTCAGACAAAGACAATATAAAGAATTTATACTGGACTGAGAGCACAATTGTGATCAGATGTATTTGTTTGAATTTTAAAAATGTTCTCTTTTAAGGTGGATTTAAACATTGTTTGTAAATTTAATAGAGAATAATCATGTTATGACCATCTTTGATTGACCATACAGTTCCACTCAAAGTTAAGGTAACATAGCATCGAACATGTACTGTTCTGCAGAGAAATAAACTATCAGTACAAGTGATTGTCATTAAGTAGAATACATTCTATGATAGTATTAATTAGATAATGTAATTCAGATTTGATTTGTACAACAAATATTCATAAGCAATTATAAAAATGTTGCGTTCTCATATATAACATGAGCTCACATCTAGATAACAATATCCTAGAATTCTTAAGTTAGGATTTAATATGCTATTAATGGCAAAGATAAAAAGCATGTTGTTTCTGCTGTACAAAACCTCCAGATATATCCTGTCTTGAAATAATTTTGCTGGTTTAAAAATTCCTGGGGACGAGGAGTTTTCATTGCAGCATCCAGTCCACAGCTAGTAAAGCTCAGTAAATTCCCTTAATGATGCGAAATTTCTCTAAATTGAGATTTTAAACTGACAACAAAGTTTGACTGAGCCACAGAGTCATAGAATCATTGAGCACAGAAACAGATCCTTTGGTCTAACCAGCCTATGTTGATCATAATTCTAAACTAAACTCGATCCCACTGCCTCTGCTTTGCCCATATCCCTCCAAACATTTCTTATTCATGGACTTATCCAAATGTCTTTTAAACATTGTAACTATACCCACACACACCACTTCCTCAGGAAGTTCATTCCACACAGGAACCACTCTGAATAACATTGCCCCTCATTTTCTTTTAACCTTTCTCCTCTCACCTTAAAAATATATCCCCTAGTCCTGAAATCTCCAACCCGAGGGAAAAGAAACTGCCTTATCAACACCCCTCTTAGTTTTATAAACTTGTAAGACTGTATAGGTTTATGTTTACCAAGAATAAAGATAGCAGAACTAATGCAACTTCACACACACAAGAGATTTGGAGCAGCTCCATTTTAGAGGGATTGAAGATGCGAGCCCAGTCAGGAGAAACAGGATTGAGTCGTCAGATCTGATAGGAACAGAAGCAGGACTATGATTTCAGAAGTCACGAGGCTAAAGCAAGGGTAGAGATGAGAAACACAGAAATAGACAGACCTTTTGTTTCGGAGCAACTCTGGAAGCTTAATTCAGACGCAAATAGCATGCCAAGGTTGCAATAGTCTGACTCTGAAGAAAGTGAGGACTGAAGATGCTGGAGATCAGAGTAGAGAGCATAGTGTTGTAAAAGCACAACAAATCAGGCAGCAGCCAAGAAGCAGGAGAATTGACATTTCAAGCACAAGTCCTTCAGCAGGAATCAGGAATTCCTGATGAAGGGCTTATGCCTGAAAGGTGAATTCTCTTGGTCGTCGGATGCTGCCTGACTCGCTGTGCTTTTCCAGCACCACACTCAATCTGACTCAGCCAAGACAAGCCTGAGTAAGGAAACAGACTTGAAGGGAGAGCTGATGACACCGGCTTCCCACTGTATTAGCAGTAAAATAGATTCTCCTGCAAAATGGGTTATAACTGCGCACCTCAAGCCAAACAGCAACAAATATTGGAATTGCATCCCAAATTGCCTGAGTGAAAGTGATGGTTAGCCCCTTGAACACAACTGAGTGTGTTCACTCTCCCAATAGCTCAAATCATCCAACCCTGGCAACACCCTTGTAGATCATTTCTGAATCCTTTCAAATTTCATAACATCTTTCCTATAGGAGGGAAGCCAGATTTGCACATAAATTTCCAAAAGTGGCCTAATCAATGTTCTGTACAGCCACAACATGACTTCCCAACTCCTGTACTCAATGCCAATAAAGGCAAGCATACCAAACACCTTCCTCACTATCTTATCTACCTGCGACTCTACTTTCAAGAAGCTATGAACCTGCACTCCAAGGTCTCTTTGTTCAGCAACACTGCCCAGGACCTTACCATTAAGTGTATAAGTCCTGCCCTGATTTGCCTTTTCAAAATGCAGCATGTCACACTATTCTAAATTAAACTCCATCTGCCACTCCTCAGCCCATTGGCTCATCTGATCAAGATCGCTGAAGTAACCTTCTTTGCTGTCCACTACACCTCCAATTCTGGTGTCATCTGCAAACCTACTTACCATACCTCCCATGTTCACATCCAAATCATTTATATAAATGATGAAAAGCAGTGGTCCCAGCACCGATCCTTGTGGTAAACCACTGGTCACAGACCTTCAATCCTCCACCACCATCCTCTGTCTTCTACCTTAGAGCCAGTTCTGTATCAAAATGGCTAGCTCTCCCTCTATTCTGTGTGATCTAACCTTGCTAGCCAATTTCCCATGAGGAACCTTGTGGAATGCCTTACTGAAGTCCATATAGATCACGTCCACCGCTCTGCCCTCACCAATCCTCTTTGTTACTTCTTCAAATACCTCCTGTTCAGATGCCAAGCAGAGCTTCCAGCAGATGCTGTGATTCAATAACTCCCATCTTAACCTTGAAACCCCAAAACATAATCATCTTATAAAACCTCACCTCACTGACAACTTTTCCAAAGCTCTTAAGACTTTTTTGGAATCTTCAGCTAGATTCGTGATCTCACAAATGAAAAAAAAAATCAATCTGACATCATTCTTCCCAAATTGGAGAAATTTAGCATAGTTCAAGCCATACATGTTATTTTTAATAATCATCAAGTGGACAAGTTCCAAAATATTTTATCATTGACCATTAATATTCAATTAAACTGACACAATATCTGCAAGTGGATAAGCCCTCTTCAGACTGGGCCAGCTTTTAACTGGGGTTACCTGGGCATTGACTCAAGTTCACAGACTTGGCTGAGTCAGTTCGTTCATAAATGCTGGCAACCATGAGAGATAATAAGACTTATTCAGCACAGACTACATTTCTGCTTACTTAGATTTTCCTGGCATCAAGCTCGGAGTTATGATTCCTAGCTCTTGGCATCTCACTGATTTGTTCTTGCATTCATCCAAAGAGTGAGATGGACTTGGCTGAAGAGTTTGGCTTGGCCGCTGGTACATTGCTCCATTAACAGATAACACGCCAGATGGTTACTGTTTGTCAAATTTGACCACACACATGAACATCAGGCAGCATGGATTGTGAAGAGGCCAAGATGCCTCTACTGAGTACCATCCATCCAAGGCATTATGCTTTGCTGCATAGAATCTACCAATTCATTAGCATTTCTGAGGGGATTGAAAGAAATAATGAGAGTTGAAATTTTTAATCTTCTTAAAGGAACAGGAGTGCGTCATTTAGCCTTTGAGCCTGTTCGACTATTCAATTAAAGCATTTTAATCTGCATTTTCACACCACCTACTCATCTCAGTCCCATAAACTGTAACAGCTTTGTCAAGCAAAAAACTATCAATCTCAGGTTGGCATTTTCAATTGACACCAGTCCAATACCATCACTGTCTTGCTGGGGAATGAGTTCCAGATGATTGTCTAACTATTTTATCGAAAGAATAGTGACACAGTCATAGAGATTGACAGCACAGAAAAAGGCCATATCCATGCCAGTCAAAAAATATCACCTATATAATTCCACTTTCAAACAGTAGGGAATTAAATGGATTATGAAGAGGAATATTAAGTCAAGACACTTGGGAAACAGCTGTTGAAACATAAATATTCACACCGACACACTCGCAAGCCGAAATTCCTTCCCACTCCTGGGGTGTACTGATATTTCAATCAACTGGTTCAGGAACATTATGACATGTTTAGAGTCGGTAGGACTTGAACCCAAGCAGCGAGTGCTGCTGGAAAAGCACAGTAGGTTAGGCAGCATCCGAGGAGCAGGGGAATCAATGTTTTGGGCACAAGCCCTTCATCAGAAATGGTGATCCTGATGAACAGCTTATGCTTGAAATGTCGACTTTCCTTCTCCTCAGATGCTGCCTGACCTACTGTGTTTTTCCAGCACCACACTCTCAACGCTGATCTCCAACATCTGCAGTCTTCACTTTCTCTGACTTGAACCCAGGGCTTCTGGCTCAGGGCTAGGGACACTGCCACTGCACCACAAAAGCATTTACTTGTGGTCCTCACCGTAGGTCTTGAAGGGAATGATCCCATATACCATAGGAAGTAGTATCTCTCAATCCATTTTTCAAGGCATAGAATCATAGCATTGTACAGCACGGAAATAGACCCCTTGGTCCAACTCGTCCATGCTAACCAGATATTCTAAATTAATCTAGTCCCATTTACCAGCATTTGGCCCACATCCCTCTAAATCCTTCCTATTCATGTAACCATTCAGATGCCTTTTAAAATGTTGTAATTGTACCAGCCTCCACCACTTCCTCTGGCAGCTCATTCCATATATACACACTACTGTCTGCATGAAAAGAATGTCCCTTAGATTCCTTTTAAATCTTTCCTCTCACCTTGAACTTATGCCCTCTAACTTTGAAGACCCCTACCCTGGGAAAAAGACCTTGACAGTTCACCCTATCCATGCTCCTCATGATTTTATAAACCTCCATAAGATCATCCCTCAGCCTCCGCTGCTCCAAGGAAAATAGCCCCAGCCGATCCAACCCTGGCAACATCCTTGTGCACCAAATGCCTAATTCATTACCCTTTCTGCCACTTTCAAGGAGCTATGAACCTGTATCTCACAGTCCCTTTGGCAACACTCCTCAGAACCTTACCATTAAGTGTATACGTTTTGCCCTGATTTGCCTTTTATTGAAATGCAGCACCTCACATTTACCTAAACTTACCAATTACATTATCGTCTCCAAGACCCAGTTATATTGTATTCTCTTTCCATCTGAGGAATCGCAACACCAACATATTGAATTTATATGGAGTATCAAACGTCACGGAACATGACAAACTACTGGACCTGTGCCTCACAACACACTTCACATTCAACAACCAAATATATGAACAAATCAATGGCACACCCATGGGCTCACCCATCTCTGGACTCATAGCAGAAGCGATAATACAAAGATTAGAACAAACAGTCCTCCGCAAATTCAACCCAAACTCTGGGTCAGATATGTGGATGATACCTTTATAATTATTAAAAACACAGAAATAGAGAGCACACACCAGATCATCAACGCCACACTCACAGGAATCCGATTCACTAGAGAGGAAGAAAAGGACAACCAACTCCCATTCCTAGACGTGATGGTACAGAGAACACCGAACGGAGAATTCACCACAAAGGTATACAGGAAAGCCACACA
>NC_057731.1:54248615-54301700 GCF_004010195.1 Chiloscyllium plagiosum | reverse complement strand
GACACGACCAGCTATCCTTAGTAGCCACACACGCAGATGACAAGCAACATGAATTCGACTGGGACAACACTACTATTATAGGACAAGCCAAACAGACAACAGCCAGGGAATTCCTAGAGGCATGGCACTCATCCACAGATTCAATCAACAAGCACATTGACCTGGACCCAATATATCGGCCACTGCAACGGACAGCTGGAACTGACAACCGGAAGCGACAGATTCAAACCACTACAAATGCCGGATGAAAGATCACAGAAGCACTTCACAGGAGGCTCCCAAGCACTGAGGATGTCACCTAGACAGGGGACGAAGTGTCTGCAACACAAATTCCCAGCTCGGCGAACAGAACCACAACAACATTTGGCTATCACATCATTATACAGTCGGTTTGATAGCCATGGTATCACTGGTATTCCATCAAAAAGTATTTCATTTCTCTTCTTACGAGGAGAGAAGCTGGAATAAAGTAGCAACACAAATTCCCAGCTTGGCGAACAGAACCACAACAAAGTAGCCTAATGTCACAAAGCCAGCAATAAGCATTGACAAATGAGTAATCATTTCAGATTTCAGAAGCAGAACATTCAATACAATGTTGAAAATAATTAATTTTCCATAAATCTCTAGATGCTAGCAAAAGTGTCTACATCACTAAAGAATATTCTAACAGTTGAGCAATAGAATTGTAAATGTTCAGTGAGAAAGAACCTTTTGACTTTTGAATGCTAAGGAAGCAAACTGATTTTGCACTTCAATTCGGCAAAATTATTTTCATCTCGACAAGGTGTGATACATTAAACTAGTTTAATGCCACAAAGTAACTTCAGGCCCAAATTGTGACTTTGTTTGGGTTGGATGGTTGGCAGAGCTGTTTGTTCGAGTCTCTGCATTACTGCTTCTGCTAAGAACCCTGATATCGGAGATCCCGTGAGTGTTCCGTTGGTTTGTCTGTAGGTTTTGTTGTTGAAGGTGAAGTGCGTGGTGAGGCATAGATCCATTAGCTTGATGATACTGTCCTTGTTGATGAAGTTAGTGGTGTTTGGTTTATGTGTCTTTGGGTCTTCTAATAGTGTAGTCAGTGTTTCCTTGGCCACGTTAATTAATGTTGATTGATGTAAACAGGGCTGTAACAAACACAACATTGGACAAACAGGTAGAAAACTAGCCACCAGGATACATGAACATCAACTAGCCACAAAATGACAACCCTCTCTCACTAGTATCCTCACATACAGAGATAAGAAAGGACACCATTTCGACTGGGATAACACATCCATCCTAGGATAAGCCAAACAGAGACACACACGAGAATTCCTGGAAGCATGGCATTCCAACAGGAACTCTATCAACAAACACATCGAGTTAAACCCCACCTACCACCCCCTGAGAAAAGGAACAGAAAGTGACTCCACCACAGAAAATGACACCACCACAGGAAATGACCTCACCAATCCAAAGAAACCCAAATGTATAAACAGAAAGTAGGAATTTTCAGCATTGCTTCGCCTGAGGCCCACTGAAGATGTTACCTAGTAGGCTAACAAAATGTCTGGAAATGAACCTTCCAGCTCAGCAAGCAAACCTACATCCAGAATCTCAACCTGAGCTACAAATCTTCTCAAAACTCACCATCTCAACAATGTGTAATACATTGAACTAGATTAATGCCACAAAGTAACTTCAGGCCCAAATTGTGGTTTTGTAACATAACTAATTACGATTAGAAAAATTGGCAATAGCACAGACTATAAACCTCTATCAAGACACAAGAGCTGTTAAAGAAAATGTTGAGGGTGTGGTGTTGGAAAAGTACAGGCGGTCAGGCAGCATTCGAGGAGCAGGAGAATCGATGTTTCGGGTATTAGCTCTTCATCAGAAAGAGTTAAAGAACAATCGTGAAGCCAGGTGAGGACATGAAGCAAAGGACCAGGTTGAGCAGTTGATTCACACACTTCAACTTCTGCTTCAGTCTTTAAAAATTAAATTTCAACCACAGCTCCGAAGCATTAACCAAAAAATTACTTCTTCAAAGTCACCTCCAGGATTGATTGATAGTTCATTAATTTTCTCCCTCACCTCAGATATCAACATGTGTCCAGATGGTCAAATGGAGTTGACTTAGCTAATTGCCAACACCATCTTTCTCAATATGGTCTTCAACGATGTACAATTTAACAACTCCTTAAGCTTGCTAGAACCTATTTTAGATCAAACATCCAACTTTACTTTTGTTTTGTTATGTCATCTCTCAAATTGTAAAGAAAAACTTCATTGTCACTTTCCAGAAAGGCTCACAGATTATTGCTCCACTCAGGCATTCGATAGTCCTTTCCCTGAGATCGAGAACCCTCGGGCAGAGGTCCTGTCCACCAAAACTGACAACCAGAGGTAAGCAGCTCTTACTGCCCAGTAAAGCCACCAGGGGGTGCAGTGGTTGCTATCAGCATGAGTCTCACCCACAACCCAATATCTGTATCCCCAGGGTGGAGGTGAGAAAAGGCTGGAGTTAGGTTGCACCAGAGGGGTTGTTAGCAGCCAAGATGGAGGTTTGGCTTCAGTGGATGCCCTCCTTTCCCAAATAGCCTCCCTTGAGGAGACCACAAGCCAATCCCTCAGGAGTCTGATTGTCATGCTTGCCACTGGACTGATACCAGATGCCCACTTGGGTGGCAGTGGGGTCAGAAGGCTATACATGGGCCTTCACACTATGGACTTAATCAGACTGAAGTTAGGAGGGTGGTAAGTCCCCCACCTGTCTGTCTGCACGGGTCCTCCCAAACAGAGGAAGTCAGGAGTGCGCTCAGGGTCAGGAATCTGCATATGTGCCTCATCAAGCACTGGCTGATGAAATAAATGGAAGAACCATGAATGCTGGAAGTCAGAAAAAAAAACACTGGAATTGCAGGAAAAGCTCAGTGGGTCTGGCAGCATCTGTGGAGAAATAGCAGAGAGTTAACATTTCGGGTCCAGTGACCCTTCCTCAGAAGAGCCCAATAAAGACCGAGTTCCCTGCAGTTGGTGGGTTATTGGTTATGGTGAAACTGTTTGCTGACGGACACTCGATCCCATCAAAAGAAGAATAAGGCAATCTTCATCAAGGGAAACGGTAGCAGCACCGCGCTTAGTTGCTAAACAGCATTTCAATACCATTCAAAGCTCTTCCATCAATAAAGGACATTTGAATAAGTACTCTGATAATCTCCCAGCTCAATATGATGCCAAGGCCGAGAGAGAAAAGTATTAGTGCATACTGGGCAAAAGGGAGGACTGCAGATGCTGAAAATCAGAGTCTAGATTAGTGTGGTGCTGGAAAAGCACAGCAAGTCAGGCAGCATCCAAGAAACAGGAAAATCGGCATTTCGGGCAAAAGGCCTTTCATCAGGAAATTGCCCTGGTCATTTTTGAGTAACTTACGCACTTATAAGAAAATGCAACTCACTAATAATTTCTGGCTTGACCAGGTAAATATCAGCCTGAAGTCTGCCATGTTGAACTCTGGGAAAAGTGCTGAGTCTGTTTCAATAAGATTTTTTTTTGTTTTTAGGCAGTGTAGATTACTCCCAGGGAAATAGCCCTATGGAGACAGATTCAGACAGTTGGTGAAATTTTCACTAAACTCAAGCAGTCCGACACTCAGAGGCCAACAAGCTCTGATGTATTCAGCTAACGCTGTGATCCACAACATTGCTGCATGTTACTTAGGCTGTTTATCCCCTCTCCTCCTCCTGTCCCTTCAGTCATCTGCTATGAAATTGAAGTTTTTTTTTATTTCTGTTTGATTGTTGCTATCATTCCAAAAGAAAATGCACCATTTCAGAAAATGCACCATTTTAGAAAATGCACCATTTCAGAATGCAAGTAGAGACACTCAGTCCTGCTGTTCATTGAATCATGAGAATATGCTACACTAACAAGTTCAGTCTAGACATGAATAATTAGCAGCCCACAGGTAATGATATTACACTTTCCTATGTAGACTAACAATATAACAAGATGTATTTCAACAATAGATAACTGCCACTAAATTGATAATTACTACTGAAAAATGTGCTGGATATCAAATAATTCCAGTTGCAGTCTGTTCTGAGATAATACGAACATTACCGTGAGATCCCTTGTTATAAGAACAATCTCATAATAGCAGCACCATTTAAACCAATGGGACTGTAATCACATTATACCCAATGTAGGTAAAGAAAGTTCACACTCTATGGTCTAAATAATAGTCTAAATTCTTCAATCGCGTTAAAGCCAATTTGAATTGAAGAAATGTACATTATAGCAGACTGAATATACTTTTTCCCACAGTCCAAAGGTGTGCAGGTTGGGTGAATGGGCCATGGGAAATACAGGGTTAAATGGATAGAGTAGGGGGGTTGGGCTGACTGGACTGCAGTGTGGAAGCAGGCAATTCAGCCCATTATGTCCACACTGATTCTCCAAGGTCCAGTCCACCCAGACCTACAGCCTTACCCTAAACCTCAGGACCATGCATTTCCCACGGCCCAACCACCTGACCTGCACAGCTTTGGACTGTGGGAGGAAACCGGAGCACCTGGAGGAAACCCACGCAGACACGGGGAGAATGTGCAAACTCCACACAAACAGTAACCCAAGGGTAGAACTGAATCCAGGTCCCTGGTGCTGTGAGGCAGGTACTATAATTAACGTACAAGAGTCGAATCTCAGCTCTTCCCAACATTGATGATGTCCTGTGGTATAAAACGGAGTTTTGTCCAAATTTATCAAAATTTTCCCTTATAGCTCAGTACAAGGACATGATTGATTACCATGATGAGGAGATGCCAGTGTTGGACTGGAGTGGACAAAGTTAAAAATTAGGTGAAAGTGAGGACTGCATATGCTAGAGATTAGAATCGAGAGTGTGGTGCTGGAAAAGCACAGCAGGTCAGGCAGCATCCGAGGAGCAGGAGAATTGACATTTCAGGTAAAAGCCCTTCATCAGGAATGAGGCTGAGAGCCTCAGGGTGGAGAGATAAATGGGAGAGGGTTGGGCCTGGGGGGAAGGTAGCTGAAAGTGCAATAGGTGGATGGAGGTGGGGGTAAAGGTGAAAGGTCAGAGAGGAGGGTGGAGTGGATAGGTAGGAAGGAAGATGGGCAGCTAGGACAGTTCATGAGGACAGTGCTAATTTGGAAGGTTAGAACTGGGGTAAGGTGGGGGGGGAGGGCAAATAAGGAAACTGGTGAAATCCACATTGGGACCTCCAATCTCAGGGCATCAAAGCGGAAGATGAGGCGTTCTTCCTCCAGGCGTCGGGTGGTGAGGGAGTGGCGGTGGAGGAGGCCCAGGACCTGCAGAGTGAGAGAGGGGAGTTGAAGTGTTCAGCCACAGGGCGGTGGGGTTGATTGGTGCGGGTGTCCCGGAGATGTTCTCTGAAGCACTTTGCTAGTAGGCTTGTAAATTAGAGTATGGAATAATATAGTCAGTCAGAGTTAAAAATCACACAAACCAGCTTATAGTCCACAGGTTCATTTGGAAACACTAGCTTTCGGATTGCTTCTCCTTCATCAGGTAACTAGCTACCTGATGAAGGAGCAGCGCTCTGAAAGCTAGGACTTCTGAATAAACCTGTTGCACTATAATCTGGCGTTGTGTGATTCTTTTAACTATGACTGATTACATTATTCTACACTCGAATTTACAAGTCTGTTGGCATATCTTTTTAAGTGCAGCCCTTTCAAAGCAGCATTGAGGGGAATGCTAATCCGTGACAGGTGCAACAGTGTTTAGTGATTATTTAAAGACATTTCCCACTAAGCCTTTCCCATAAGTGATGGACTCCAATTGTATAAGAGGAGGCCATTCAGCTCTTCATACTGTGCTGACCTTTTGCAAGAACAATCTAATTTGTTCTGCTCCCCCTGCACTTTTCATATAACTGTGAAAGTTTCTTTTCAAAAGGAAATTTGTAAAACTTGAAACAAAACTAATACTGACTCTAATTCCACTGTTTGTTCAGGAAAATATCCCAGATCATAACTCACCGTGGAAGGAAAAGAACCACATCTCCTGTTCCTTTCAACTATCTTGAATCGGTGTTTAAAGTAAAAAGGGAGAGGTGATGGTCTGTTGGTATTACCACTAGGCTATTAATCCAGAAACTGCACTAATGTTCTGGGGACCCGAATCCTGCCACGGCTGATGGTGGAATTGCTTTCTTTTTAGATTAGATTCCCTCTAGTGTGGAAACAGGCCCTTCAGCCCAACAAGTCCACAGCAACCCTCCAAAGGGTAACCATACTCAGACCCGTTTCCCTCTGACTAATGCACCTAACAGATTGGGCAATTTTGCATGGCTAATTCACCTGACCTGCACATCTTTTCAGATTATGGGAGGAAACTGGAGCACCCATAGCAAACTTCACACAGACAGTCACCCGAGGCTGGAATCAAACTCGGGTCCCTGGTGCTGTGAGGCTGCAGTGCTAACCATTGAGCCATCATGCTGCCCTTTGAACTTGAATTCAATAAAAATTTGAATTACACAGCAAGTGATGGTGCATGGAATACACTGCTGGTAATGGTAGTAAAGTCAAATACATTAGGGACACTTAAGTGACTCTTGGATAAGCACATGGATGATAATAAAATGAAAGGTATGTCGGTTAGTCTGAACTTAGAGTGGGATAAAAGGTCAGCACAGCATTGAGGGCCAAAGGGCCTGTACTGTGCTGAACTGTTCTATGTTCTAAAAATCCACTGATGACCATGAATCCATTGTTGCTTTTCGGAAAAACCCATCAGGCTTACTAATGTCCTTCGGAGAAGGAAATCTGCCTTACATGGTCTGGCCTAAAGCAGACAGTTCTACAATAAACAATGGCCCACTTTACTGGGCTTTTCTGAGGAAGGGTCACTGGACCCAAAATGTGAACTCAGATTTCTCTCCTCAGATGCTGCCAGCTTTTCCCAGTGATGTGGTTGACTCTCAAGTGCCTTCAGTTGGACAAAGAGCAATTAGGGATGGACAATGCTAGCCAACCAGTGACACCCACATCCCACTAATGAATAAAAAAAAGGTTTCAATGATTTCATAATCCTATTAGGATGAAATCAACTCTTGGACTTGCTGGGAAATTTAAAGATTTGCTGTCAAAGTATTTACAGCATCTTTATATGGACTACACACTACAATTCTAATCATGTTTCTCTGCAGTCAACATGAGCTGACAAATATACCCAGGAGAACTCAGAGGCCTATCTGAAATCCTGAACTTTCTCTTTCCACTTCAGTATACATGTGATTGAAATGTTCCACCAGAGCTGACAAAGTAATAACCAAGTTTGATGACTGAAGGGTGCTTACTTCATTAAAAAATACAAAGGAAATTTACAATTCATTGAAAGACTGATTAAATTGGGCTCACTACAAGGTTATTAAGCAAGAAAGTGGAGGCAAGTATTCTAATTTGTGAGAACAAAAACAGAAATGACTGGAAAAACTCAACAATTTCGGTTTTTGTCTCTAACTTCCAGCATTCGCAAGCTTTTTGGTTTCATGGGAGGTGGCCTGAAACCAGAGAAATACATTTCCGAGGTTTCGAAATTCAAGGAGACAGTCATGCAGTTGTAATGTCACTGGACTAACAATCCAAAATCCCAGGCTAATGTTACAGCTTTGAATCCTGCCATGACAGGTGTTGAAATTTGAGTTCAATAAATATCTGGTCAATTGTAAACACTCAATTGTTATCAAAAACCCTCCTGGTTCTCAAGTTCTTTCAGGGAAGGAAATCTGCTGTCCTTAGTCAGTCTGACAGACATGTGACTCCAGACCATATCAACGTGGGTTAATGTTCAACTGTTTTCTGGGCAATTAGTGATGGGCAATAAACAATTTCCATTGAAAGAATCGTAAGCCATTTATTTCTTTTGCTGTTACTGTCATTACAGAAGATTGGGCCCCCTAGTTGTAATATATTACTGCTTTTTCAAATTTGCAGAGTTCACTTCAGCCTTTTAGTAGTGCAAAGGCACATGAGATTAGGTCCCTAGTGGCAACTATCATGATTTCCTCAGCTTGTTGTCTCTAACATTGTTCTAACAGAATACGAGAAGGGTTAAAACATGAAAAAGTTACCCACCCCTAGCCAACATTAAACCTAGGCTTAAAGCATTCCCAACACAAAGTACAATGGGCAAGAGGGGAGGGTGCTCTTCCTGTCAGATGTGGGAGATCAGGGAGAAGTCTGGAGTCCCTAACGACTATGTCTGCGGCATGTGTAGTTGGCTGCAGCTCTGCTCAGACCAGAGGGATCCGTTGGAGTGGTGGTTGGACACACTGAGGAGCATACAGGAGGCAGTGAGTGGGATAGATAGAAACTTCAGGGAAATGAGCCTACCACAGTACAGTCAGGTGGATGGTTGACTACCAGGAGAGATATACAGGTAGTGCAGGAGTCTCCTGTGGCCATTCCCCTCTCTAACAAGTTTACTGTTTATGGGGGATAGATTGTTGGGGGAAAACAACAGCAGCCAGGTCTTTGGAGCCACAACTGACTCTGTCGTAAAGCAGGGTATAGCAAAGTCCCAGCGAGCAATCATGATAAGGGGCTCTTTAGTCAGGGGACACAGACAGGTGTTTCTGCGATCACAGATGAGACTCTAGGATGGTGTGTTATCTTCCTGGTTCAAGGGTCATGGGCATCTCAGAGTGGTTGAAACAATTTCTCAAAGGGGACTATGGTTGCTGTATACTTAGCAACAAGATAGGTGGGAAAAGGGATGAGGTCTTGCAGAGTAAATATAGGAAATTGGGCAGGAGGTTAAAAAGCAGGATCTCAAGGAATGTAATGTCCTGATTACTCCTGGTGCCACGTGCCAGTGAGAGTAGGAATAGGAGGATAGGGCAGTCAAATGTGTGGCTGAGAAGCTGGTGCAGTGGGCAGGGATTCAGAGTATTGAATCATTGAGATCTTTTCTGGGGCTGAGTGATCTGTGCAAGAGGGACTGGTTCCTCTCCAGTTCTGGTGAAACCTATGTCTTGGTGGAAAGATATGCTCGAGCTATTCGGGAGGGTTTAAACTAGTTTGACAGGGAGGTGGGACCCTAAGCAGTACCCAGACAAAAGAGAAGGATGAGGCTGGTACAAGAGTTAAAGACAGCACATTAAATAGACAAGGCAAGCTATGCCATGTCAGAGAACAAGGCTAAGTCTGATTAATTAAACTGCATTTATTTCAATGCAAGAGGCCTGACAGGTAAGGCAGATGAACTTAGGGCATAGTTAGGAATGTGGGACTGGGGTAGTATAGCTATAACAGAGACATGGCTGAGGGAGTGACAGGACTGGCAGCTCAATATTCCAGGGTACAGGGGCTAAAGGAAGAATAGAAGAGGAGGCAAGAGAGGAAGGGGAGTGATGTTCTTGATTAGGGAAAACATCGCAGCAGTGCTTAGAGAGGATATTCCTGGGGATCATCCTGTTAGTGTGAACGGGTGGAACTGAGAAATAAGGAGGGAGTGGTCACTTTGATTGGATTGTACTATTGGCCTCCAGCAGGAAATTGAGGATTAAATATGTCGAGAGATCTCAAATATCTGTAATCATAGGGTTGTAATAGTGGGGGATTTTAACTTTCCAAACATAGACTGGGACTGCCATCGTGTTAAGGGTTTGGATGGAGAGGAATTTGTCAAGCGTGTAAAATAAACTTTCCCAATCAACAGTAGATTGTCCTCCTAGAGAAGAGGCAAAACTGGACCTTCTCTTGGGAAATAAGGCAGGGCAAGTGACTGAGGTGTCAGTGGGAGAGCACTTTGGGACCAGGGACCATAATTCGATCAGTTTTTAAATAGTTATCGAAAAGGACAGGCCTGATCCACAAGTTAAAGTTCAAAATTGGGGGAAGGTCAACTTTGATAGTATTGGACAGGAACGTTCAAAAGTTGATTGTGGGAGGCTATTCTAAGGTAAAATGGCATCTGGTAAGTAGGAGGCTTTCAAAAGTTAGATGCCAAGGATCCAACAGTTCCTATTAGTGTGAACAGCAAAGTTGGCAGGAGGAGATAAAACTGGATGACTAGACATATTGTGGCTCTGGTCGAGAAAAAGGGGGCACGTGTCAGGTATAGACCGCAGGGATCAAGTGAATCCCGTGAGGATTGTGGGGGGGTGGTGTAAGAGTAAATTTAAGAGAGAAATCAGGAGGGCAAAAAGGGGACATAGGATAGTTTTGGCAGATAAGGTTAAGGAGAATCCGAAGTGATTTTAAACATATATTAAGGGCAAAAGAGTAACTAGAGTGAGAAGACAACTCCTTAAAGGTCAGCGAGGTCATTTATGTAATTTTGTCATTTATCTCAAGAGGGTTGGAATGTAAAAATAGCGATGTGCTACTGAGGCTTTATAAAGCTGTGGTTAAGCCCCATTTAGAATACTGTGTCCAGTTTTGTGCCCCACACCTCAGGAAGGACATACTGGCACTGGAGCGTGTACAGCGGAGATTCACACAGATGATCCCTGGAATGGTAGGCCTAACATACGATGAACGGCTGAGGATCCTGGGATTGTATTAATTAGAGTTGAGAAGGTTGAGGGGAGATCTAATAGGAACTTACAAGATAATGCATGGCTTAGAAAGTGGGGGGCGCTGGGAATTTGTTTCCGTCAGACTGTGAGACTAGGACCCGTGGCCACTGCCTTAGAATTAGAGAGGGTCAACTTAGAATGGAAAAAAAGGAGACATTTCTTCAGCCAGAGAGTGGTGGGCCTGTAGGAGTCATTGCCACGGAGCACAATGGAGGCCGGGACGTTAAATGTCTTCAAGGCAGAAATTGATAAAATCTTGATCTCGCAAAGAATTAAGGGCTACAGGAAGAGTGGGGGTAAGTGGCGTTGAAATGACTATCACTCATGATTGAATGACAGATTGGACTCGATGGGCCAAATGGCCTTACTTCAACTCCTATGTCTTATGGTCTTACATGTGGAACCGTGGGAGATGGGTGAATATTTCACTTCAGTATTTACTGTGGAAAAATCATAGAAGTTAGAGAACTCCAGGAAATAAGTAGTGAGATGTTGAAAAGAGACCACATTACAGAAGAGGACATGGTGAAGGACTTAAAACTCATCAAGGTAGTTAAATCTCAGTGACCTGATCAAATGTATCCAGGACATTGTGGGAAGCTAGAAAAGAAATTATGGGGCCCCAAGCAGAGATATTTGTATCGTTGACAGGCATGGGGGAAGTGCCACAATATTGGATGGTGACTAATGTTGTGCCATAGTTTAATCGTCTGTCTTAACTGATTGCAATCTGTGCGTCAGGAAGCTGAGGATCCAGTTGCAGAGGGCAGAGTCAAGACCAAGGTCTCAGAGCTTTGAGATCAGTCTGAGGGGATAATGGTGTTGAAGGCAGAGCTGGAGTCAAATGAGCAGCAGTCTGACATACGTGTCCTTGTTGTTCAGATGTTCCAGGGATGAGTGCAGGGCTAGCGATATGGCATCCACTGTGGACCTGTTCTGTCCTAGGCAAATTGTAGAGGATCAAGGCAGAGTGGGAAACGAGAGTTGACATGGGCCATGACCAGCCTCTCCACACACTTCATGATTATGGAGGTCAGCATTTAAGAGGGACCATGATCATCTGGGTCAGTGAGCTGAGGAATAACAGATGGAGTTTAATTTAAATGAATGTGAGGTGCTGCATTTTGATAAGACAAATCAGGGCAGGATTTACACAGTTCATAGTAAGATCCTTGTGAATATTGTTGAACAGAGAGACCTAGGGTCGCAGATAAATAGATCCTTGAAAGTGGCATGACAGGGAGACAGGATGGTGAGAAAGGTATTTGGCTCGCTTGCCTTCATTGGTCAGAGTATTGAGTATAGGGGTTGGGACGTCATGTTGCGACTGTACAAGACACTGGTAAGGCCGCTTTTGGAGTACTGTGTACAATTCCAATCATCCTGCTATAGAAAAGATGTTATTAAACTGGAAAGGCTGCAAAAAGATTTACAAGGACGTTACTTGTACTCGAGGGTTTGAGTTATAAGGAGGCTGGGACCTTGGTTCCCTTGAGTGTAGGAGGCTGAGGCGTGACCTTATTGAGGTTTATAAATCGTGAGGGACATAGATAAGGTGAATAGTCAAGGTCTTTTCCCCAAGGTAGGAGAGTCCAGAACTAGAGGTTTAAGGAAGAATTTAAAAGGGACCTGAGGGGCAACTTTTCTCAGAAGGTGGTGTGTATATGGAATGAGCTGCCAGAGGATGTGGTGGAAGCTGGTACAATTACAACATTTAAAAGACATTTGGACAGATACACAAACAGGAAAGGTTTAGAAGGATATGGGCCAGATGCAAGGATACGGGACTAGTTCAGTTTAGGAACGATGGTTGACGTGAACGAGATGGGTCGAAGGGCCTGTTTCATGCTGTATGACTGTATGCTGCCAAGAATATTAGGGTTAAAGCAAGAAAAGGTCTCCCAGCCAACTTAACAAACACAGTACAGTGCCTCTCAATTACGTTTGTTCATGGATCAGTCACAAAGGTGGGGCAACTTACCCCAGTGGGCCAAATCTATTTCATCCACTTTCACTTGCCCCACATGCAGGCAGAAAGGTGTTCCTTTTGACAAGTCCCCTGATAAGGTAATGTTTCTCACCAAGCTTAAGGCTTGCTCCACGCTTAATGAATTGCTCCGCTCACACAAGCTGCGTGGTTCAGTGTCGCTTACAAAATGATGCCCAGGACTGTGTCACATGCGCTGGAGAAGAAGCTTCTGGTAGGTGCATTCGTGAGGCCTGGCCCACCAGGCAGGTGCATTTTCAAAACCCACCAGCTGCATACACCATGCGGTTTCATCACAGCATTACCCTCAGACCAGCTCCTCTCCTCCAGCGGTAAAGTACAAAGACTGTCATCAGGACAACACCAAAATAAGAACCACAATCTCTCCAGGTAAACCAGTGTGAATACTGATCAGAGGGATACGGACAGATCAGGTGCTGGCACAGACTTGATTGGCCAAAGGGCCTGTTCCTCTGCTATACTGTTCTTCGTTGACTTCCTACTTGAAACAGCACATCAACCAAAGCAGTTCTTTATTCCTCAAACCACTTAATACCATAATTACAGACTCAGTTATCCAAACTCCCAATTATCTGAGGTAATTTTTCTCTTCAGTAGTCCAGGTAATCTAAAGTGTGCTACAGATCTTGTCAGTTTGAGAATCTGAAGCTACAGCAGAAGCCCATTATTACTGTCAGTCTCAGAGGTGAAGGATCCTGATATTTTGAAGTTGTATTCTTTAAGATGTGGTGAACACACAGTTGCTATTGGTTTATAATTATTCTATGCTCTACAAAACCAAGGTTTCAGTGATTGTTTACTCCCCTTATTAGCTGTTTTTTTTTCCTCATGCTTTGAAGGAAAAGGGCACCAGAGGGAAACCACCAGCACAGAGCTAACCTCCAAACAACATATCATCTCGACTGGCAAGTATCAATGTTACTTCATCATCTCACAGTAACATCCCACAAACGTGATCATGACCAGGTGAACTCTTTTAAGGATGATGACTGGTCAGTACACCAAAAAGAAAAGATTTTTAAAATAACAGATCCACATTCATATCATTCTGAGGCAGGACCTCAACTACACGTCTGTAGAAAAGGCCATGTCTCTGACTGTGCAGAGCTGCTTGAGGACAGCATCAGAGTGTTGGCCTGCACAGTGACCTTCAATCTCTGAAACAGAGTTTGAGTAGTCATGCACTAGATTCTGAAGAGGCTTGACAAGGGATAGAGCAGGAAAGCCATTTATTCTTGTGGGCAAATCAGAACCAGGAGGCACAATTTAAAAATAAGAATTCTCCCATTTAAGACAGAGATGAGGATTTTCTTAACTCAGGGGGCAGGTAGTGTTTGGAATTTTCTTCCAGTCTGCAACTGGGGCTGGGTCATTGATTGTATTCAAGGCTGAGCTTGATGTTTTTTTTCACTGATAATGTTAAAGGGTTGGAGTAGTTAGGAAAATGGAGTTAAGGCAACAATAGATCAGCCGTGATCTTATTTACCAGTATGGCAGACTCAAGAGATTTGTCAGCTTAATCCTTTTCCAATTCCTTACGTTCTTACCTGTTGTGGTCAGAGTGCCATAAAGTGGCCATGTCTGGCACTGAGCACTGGTTAGTTCAATATCTTTTTGTTACTCATTTGACAATAGTTAGTCAGAAGTCATACAACACCAGGTTAAAGTCCAACTGGCTTATTTGAAATCACAAGCTTTTGGAGCGCTGTTCTTCACCAGTGAGCAGACACAGTGCTTGTGATCTCAAAGAAACATGTTGGACTATAACCTGGCGTCATTTGACTTCTGCATTTGTCACCCCAGCCCAACACCAGCACCACCACATCATTTGACACAACTTAGCATTGGTCGCCTTTCTCAAGCGTACATTTCCTTTGATGAACACAGAGAAATTTGTTCAAAATGAAGTTGGTTGCATTATGAAACCAGCTCTTCATAACAAAGATTATGTTTTGCTACACGTGCACGCAACAGTGATGCTTATTGCTGTAATAGCAATGGATATTCAGCACATAGGGTTTCATAAACTGGCACACAGATGTCTAATTCACTTAGCGACAGAAAGTGGTCCAGAGCTGCTGACTGCCTGCTGTGCAGAGATTGGCTTATTTTAATCAAAAGGAGAAAAGGAAGTCAAAATTGGCTGACGGCAAGATGAAGGGAGTCCTTCATGCGCGTAGGGTGCAACACATCAAACATTCTGCTCCTTCCACTCAGAAAGCCAGCAATGACACTGCGATTGGGTTTTACACAATTTGACTTTCACTGCTGAGAACAAGCACAGCTTTCACAGGGTGAACCTATCTTGAGAATCATATGGTTCCACAATCTGAACATTTTTGTCCGAACACTATGAAGGATTAATGCACCCCAATACAGTTCAGTTGGGAATTACACTCATATACTAAAACAGTGAGCTAAGTAGATGCAGGGGGAGACAGTGGTCTTGTGGCACTATTGCTGGACTGTCACTCCAAAGATCCAGACAATGCTCTGGGCACCCAAATTCAAATCCCGCCATGGCAAACTGTAGAATTTGAATTCAATAAAAATCTGGAATTAAGAGTCTAATGATGACTGTGAATCCATTGTTGATGGTCAAAAAAGCCTATCTGGTAGCTTAGGGCAGCACAGTGGCTCAGTGGTTAGCACTGCTGCCTCTCAGTGCCTGGGACCCAGGTTCGATTCCAGCCTCAGGTGACTGTCTATGTGGAGTTTGCATATTCTCCCAGCGTCTGCATGGGCTTCCTCCCACACCCCAAAGATGCATACATTAGGGTGGATTGGCCATGCTAAATTGCCCGTGGTGTTCAGGAATGTGTAAGCTAGGTGCATCAGTCAGGGGTAAATGTAGAGCAGTAGGATAGGAGCATGGGTCTGGGTGAGATACCCTTTGGAGGGCTGGCGTGGACTTATTGGGCCAAATGGCCTGTTTCCATACTGTTGGGATTCTATTCGATGATCCTATGGTATCTCTAATGTCCTTTAGGAAAGGAAACTGTCATCCTTACCTGGTCTGGCAATGCTGTTCTATGGGTAATTCACAATGGGTAATGAATGCTGACATGGCCAGTGACACCCACATCCTCTGAATGAATATAAACAAAACAAAAAAATCTCAGACTCAGTCCTTAATTTGTGGGAGGGGGTGAGGCATTTATAGAGATGGAGATGGTAAAAGTCAATCAGTCTTATCAAGCTGAAGCATGAATTAGTGAGGGAACATGCATAGGGTAATTGCTAACAACCAGATTGGGTTTGCCTGTAATGCATTTCAGATTTAAATAGACTGCTCTTCTTCATGAATCAGGCTCACAAATGCACATTGGCCATCTGGGTGCAGGAACAGGTGGCACCTACATAGCACAGCAGTACTCCCACATCCATAAAAACAAACAGGTGGGAACAGTATATCAATAACAGTAAGGCTGCCAAAATATAGAATCCTACAGTGTGGAAACAGGCCATTTGGCCCTACAAATCTACACTGACCCTCCGAAGAGTATCTCACCCAGACCCATTTCCCGACCTTATTACTCTACATTTCCTCTGACTAATGCACCTAACCTACACATCCCCGAGCAATTTAGCATGGCCAATCCACCCTAACCTGCACATCTTTGGACTGTGGGAGGAAACTTCCACAGACACAGGAAGATCATGTAAACTCCATACAGACAGTTACCCATGGCTGGAATCGAACCTGGGTCCCAGGTTTTGTGAGCCAGCAGTGCTAACCACTGAGCCACCGTGCTACTGGGATTGATTTGGAAAGAATCATCTCGACTTGAAACGTTAGCTTGCTCTCTCCCCATGGATGCTGCGTGACCCATTGTGATCTCCAGCATTTGTGGTTTTCACTAACACATTGGACTTGGCTACAAATAACCTGGGGATGGAGAAGTGGTTGGACATGACTTGGGCAGGGGTAAGAGATTTAAAATTACACTCTCTTTTCATTCTCTGTGAATGTTTTTCTTTATTATTGATACAAAGATGTGAAAAAAAATGACTGAGTGGGAATGAGCATGTTAGGTGGATTAACCAGGATACATGCAGGGAAAGGGTGGAAGGTAGGTCGGGGTGGGATGCCCTCGAGAGGGTCAGTGCAGACTTGTGTGCACTGTAGAGATTCTATGAATGGAGTAGTCAGGGGAAGGATTTTCCCCATATGTTTTCTAATTCCAACATCAAGATCAAACAGGGATCAGAAGGCTGCACTTGGAGAACAGTCATCCACATATGAGTTTCTCTAAATTGGCCCGTTAGTGGCCAAATAAGGGCTTCCTGTTCAATTAGGAGCGTGGCCAAGATCCCTCCACCTCCACATATCCCACCTCCCCGCACCCCCCCCCCCCTCTCCTCCACCCCCCCAACACCAGGAGGGTTAATGGGAAGGAGGCAAAAGGAGGCGAGACAGAAATTGCCACCACTTTGGAGGTGCCCTCACTTCAACTTTCTGGAGTTTTAAGAACAGCATCTCCTGAACAGCTGGGTCACCCTCAGACAGAGAGAACCCGACCACAGTGGGGGCTGTAGTGGCAGTGGGGCAGATGGGGAGGGGGTTCCTCAGTGACCACCTTTAGCACTGCACAGCAAAACCCCCTCCCCACTCCCCGCGCCCTCTCTTCCTCTACCTGGCTCAGGACCCAGCACCTTGGTGAATCTGAAGGCCAACTGGAAAATTCATGTGGTCCTCTGAAAAATAGGCCTTTTTAGAGTTTTGGGGAGGCAGTAACTTAATGGTATTATTGCTGGACTATTAATCCAGTGACCCAGATAATGTTCTGGCGATCCGCATTCAAATCATGCCATGACAGATAATAGAATTGAAGTTTGATAAAAATCTGTAATTAAGAGTCTGATGATGAGAATGAATCCATTGATGATTGTTGGGAAAGGCCCATCTGGTTCACTAATGTGTTTTAGGAAAGGAAGCTGACACCCTTGCCTGGTCTGACCTGCATGGACTCCACAACCACAGTCCTGACCTTTCACTGCCCTAGGGGCTGGCAATAAGTGCTGGTGTAGCCAGCAGCTTCCTCACCCTGCGAATGAATAAAAACAAATCAACAGCCTTAATTGGAGGAAAACTAGCAAAGAGAGAAAGCAAACCTGGAAAATAAATGTAGTGGTTATTATGCAGCTGCATTTTGAAGTGAACACAATAGGTTGGTTGGGCACACAACATTGGGTACTTGCCATTAGTGGATCGATAACACTGTCACAGCTCTACACACACATACACACACACACACACAGAGAAACATTCTCTCTCACACAGATACACGAACATAAACCCTCTCTCACACACACACACTTTTTTTTGTTCTTGGCGTGCACACACACACACTCTCTCACACACACACACACTTTCTCATGCACACTCTTTCTCACAGACACACACGTGCACACATTCTCTGACTTTTGAAATAATATATCAAATCAAATATTGAGTTAAGAGCTTCAGCACAAACACAATAGTTGGGATTTTGCTTCACGTTCACCAGCCAAAGATGACCAGTCCTGAGGATTTGTCCAGCAAGGGCCATCTGTGCATCCAGACCTGCAGTCTTACGTTGGGAATAATTTTTGCAAACTTGTGTCCTTAGGGCATCTAACTCTGCAAAATCTTGAACAATTTTTCTTCATAAGGTATTAATCTGTTGAAAGCTGAAATTCAGTCTTTGCATAATTTATATTCTGGCTCCTTGAAAGGAGTTTGGCATCTTTACTTCTTCTGTACATTTCCAAGGGCACTATCATTGTTCTCATGAATGGATCATGGCTCAGAACCACATAGTGTTTATACTATCCATTCGTATTAAAGGCCATCTTTAATGCCAGCAAGGTCCCAAGACAATGCCCAGAGACATTGGGCAACAGTGATACCGGGCCAAAGAAAAGAAGACCAAAGGATAGGACAAAGAGGTGTCTTTTAAAGAGGGTTGTAAAAAGGAGAGAGAAATGAAGGACCTAGGCAAAGAATTTCAGGCTATCGAATTTACTCAGGTGAAGGTATGAGCCTTATTGATGGGGCAAAGGCAAGGACAGAGGGGAATGTGCAAGAGGCTAAAGTCAAGAGAATTGAGAGTTTGGAAAGTTATAGGAGGGAGGAGTATGTATAACCAAACACAACACAGAAGTTGGTGGAGAAACTCAGCCGATCTAGCAGCATCTATGGAGTGAAACCAGAGTTAATGTTTTGAGTCAGATGTTCTGGTGAAGAGTCACTGAAGAGTAACTCTGTTTCTTTTCCCACAGATGCTGCCAGTGCTGCAGAGTTTCTCCAGTGATTTCTGTTTCTGTTTCAGATCTCCAGGATCTGTTTTATTTCAGGGGTAAGTATAATCTCTTGATTTTTATAATTCTGTCCCTCTGTTTGGATGGTCCAATGCTTTATTTGTCTTCATGCTGCAAAGAGAACATTGGATTAATTGGTTTAATACTGTTATCTTCAGATTGCTTTCCTCATCAGCTGCATGACAATTCTCTCTGGTGCATTTGTTCTTCAGGATTTTTTAAAAGGAAGAATTTGAGGAAAGTGGCATTGATACATGGCTAGCAACTTAAAGGTGATTGTTCTGGGCTATGAATAATAAGCAATTCATGAGAGTGTCCCAGTAATTGAAAAAAAAAGTCATAGCCATTACACTGGAAATGCCTTTAATTGATTATTTTGGCTGCAAATAGAGGGGAGTGAGGCAAGGATTGGGATATAAGCGAGTAGGGAGCCTTCGAACGTTATACTGGCTATCACGTGTTCAAGGAGACATCGGGAAGGGTTGGTAGAAAAACTTTGATGTCAAAAAATGCTGATGGGAGAATTTAACAGTCACCTTGTTTAAGTCAAAGGGGATGGATCATTGTGCAAATGTGTAATTATTACAATGTGAATCAAGGGCATCAAATCCTAAATGCCATCCTGTGGTTGTATGAACTAAGACAGCTCAAATTATTCATTTCAGACTTGAATTGTTTCACCAGTCAGCTTCTAAGAATTCAAAGGACCATTCACAGTTCACCCACTCAGATCATCAGAAGATGCTATCGTTAGATCTTTGGCTGCAAGTGGATACACAGCAGCATGAAGTAACTATCTTAAAAGAAAGAAGTTGAGAAAAAGATAGAAAGAGAAACAGAGAGAGAGAATGGTTGAAACCATTGAACCAGAGAATGTTCTAAAGGCTGACCACAGCAAGTAACAAGCAGACAGTATCTTATTTTTATTCACTTTGCCTAATAATTAGCCATTCACCTATTTTTGCATAATCTGAATTTATAGTTAGTGAAGTCAAATGAAGCTTGGCTCATGGGCAGGAACATGGATAAAGAGTCATAGAGATGTACAACACGGAAGCAGACCCTTCAGTCCAACTCTTCGATGCTGACCAGATATCCTAAATTAATATAGTCCCATTTGCCAGCACCCAGCCCATATCCCTCCAAACCCTTCCTATTCATATACCCATCCCGATGCCTTTTAAATGCTGTAATTATAATAGCCTCCACCACTTCCTCTGGCAGCTCATTCCATACACATACCACCCTGCGTGTGAAAAAGTAGCCCCTTAGGTCCCTGTTAAATCTTGCCCCTCTCACTGTAAACCACGCTTTCTAAGATTCCCCTACCCTGGGGAAAAAAACCCTGGCTATCCATGCCCTCATGATTTTATAAATCTCTATAAAGGTCACCACTCAGCCTCTGACACTCCAGGAAAAACAGCTCCAGCCTATTCAGCCTCTCCAAATAGCTCAAACCCTCCAACCCTGGCAGCATCTTTGCTTATGTGTAGAGGAGGACAGAAATTATTCTTTACAGATGTCAGATTTAAGTTAGAACTTTAAGGGGCCTCCATGTACATCTCCTGTCCATATTCCTGTTCAATATGGAGCCTGATGATTTCACAACCTCCTGAGATTGTAATACAGCACTTCTCCTTCATGTTAAAATAAAACCAAAGTCTGAAAATGCTGGAGACCTGAAACACACTAAAACAGAAATCACTGGCGGCACAGTGGCTCAGTGGTTAGTACTGCTGCTTCACAGCACCAGGATCCCAAGTTTGATTCCAGCCTTGGGTGTCTGTGTGGAGTTTGCACATTTTCCCCATGTCTGTGTGGGTTTCCTCCGGGTGCTCCGGTTTCCTCCCACAGTTCAAAGATGTGCAACTCAGGTGAATTGGCCATGCTAAATTGCCCATAGTGTTAGGTGCATTAGTCAGAGGTAAATGGATCTGGGTGGGTTACTCTTTGGAGGGTCGGTGTGGACTAGTTGGGCGGAAGGGCTTGTTTCCACACTGTAGGGAATCTAATCTAATCAAAAAAAAACTCAGCAATACAGTGACCCTTCTTCAAAACTCAAAATGTTAACTCAGTTTTTCTCTCCAGAGAGGCCACCAGACCTGCTGAGTTTCTCCAACAATTTCTGTTTTTGTGTGCTTCACCGATATTCCACTTTCAGCCACCTGCTGAAACTAGAGTCCTTTCCTTTGTGGGGCACTCAGATAGCAGTTTTATATAAGGAGACAAATGGCTGACAAACTTAGATGAATTAATGTGCAAACATGTCTAACATTCCCACAGAAAGAAAGTTCTGTCAATGAAAGGTTATAGACCTGCAGCATTAGTTCTGCTTCTCGCTCCATAGATGCTTCTTGATCTGTCAAGTATTTCAGCCTTTCCCATTTTGATTTTAAACTTCCTTCTGTCCTTGGGAATATAAGACTGAGGTAAATTAGGTAACACTTTTTTAAAGGGAAAGGAAAACATACAAATTGCCTTTCTGATTCTGCGGTCCCCAGGGATTATGTTTAAGAGAGGATTGGTTGCATTTTCTGAGTTGTTCATCTCAAGTTAGTGTGTGGATGATCTGGGGCAATTTTCACTTCACCACCTGGTGACTGGTCAACCCTCCCAATATGTATCCCGTTGGATCCAATGGAATTAAGATCAAGTGAATTTTGTAAATGTCTGTCAGCCACCACCTTCAAATGAGGAAGACTTTCACCTTCAAAACCAAAATGATGAGGATGAAAATTAATCTTGCATCATTCATGATTTAAGCCAGAATTTGAATGAAGACAAGAGGCCATCTTTATTAATGACCCAAGATATTTATAGATGCCAATGCCCTTGCCAGCTCACTGCCCTCTCAGATCTTTGCATTGTTCACAGTGGCACAGTCATTTGTAATCGGAGAAAGGAAGCAGTGCTCGAATACATCTCAGGACAGAACATTCTGGTCTGTCCAAGAGAAAGTCTTCATATAATTGGATTGAAGTTATTGTAACATGTACCGAAATACAGTGAAAAGCTTTGTAGTGTGAGCAATACAAGCAGATCACAGAGTTAAGTAGCACAGATAGTAAATAATAGGTAAACAGTGGCGAAAACAAAAAACACAGTAACAGGTGAATGTTAAGAGTTTTTGAGTCCATTCAGTATTCTAACAACAGGAGGGTAGAAACTGTCGCGAAACCGGCTGGTGCATGTGTTCAGGCTTCTGTACCTTCTCCCCGATGGTAGAGGTTGTAGAAAAATATTGCCAGGGTGGGATAGATCTTTGAGAATCAAAGATATTCTTTGAGAATATAATCAATGCAACAGGAAATAAATCTCACTTCAAAATCCAGCTAGAGCAAAATCCAATTGGCTATGATAAAAAAGTGGGGAAGGTGTCAGTACGATACACTCAGAGATTCAAAAATGCTACTGTCCAGTCTATACACTGCAAGTCATCTGAATCTGGAACGGTATGCATAATTGCAACTTGCATGGGAAAGTAATCTGTCACATACAAATTGCTTTTAAATTCCTTCTCCCATGTGGTAATAACTAAAGGAACCTTTTCACATTCAACTCATTGTTCATGCTTGTCTTGTATTCTGACAAATGTTTCAGGCCCAACAGATGTGCCACAACCATCTGGGCAAAGTCAAGAGGAGTATTGCCATTGGGTATGCAGCTGTGTCCCAGACTCCTGCATCCCAAAGAGAAACATCTTGGATTTTGACTTTTTTGCTGGCAAACGTGTAGATCCAGTGGAAGAGCCCTGTGCCAGAAGATAAGATATAACACTGGGAACATGGGAGGACACCTGCGGTGACAACAGATGTAGCACCATCAAACATTTGAATTCCATTAGCATAGTTTTGTGTCAGTAAGCAATGCTTGTGGTAAAGTAGCTGCTCTCTCATTAAAAAGAGAGAGAGAGAGAGAGAGAGAGAGAGAGAGAGAGAGAGAGAGAACTGGTGGTGGTTTAACCTCAGGTGAGAGGAGATGTTGTGAAGGAGTCCTTCGTGGTAACCTCAGCTGGCTTCGGAATTGAACACATATGGTTGACATTACTTTGCAACACAAACCAGTCATCCAGCCAACTGAGCTGAACCATCCCCCTACATGTCAGCAGAACATTGTATAATGAAACCCCCTCTAGAAATTCTCACACACAAGTTGGGGACAATGCCTTGTAGCAGCTCTGAGAGAGCTGTATTGTGGGAGGTGAGGCATTAAATAGGTTCCCTGAAAATCAAAATCCTCATGACCATCTGAATACCTTGAACACAATTTTACAGGGAAACGTGGGTAGGCCGTAAACATCACAGAAACTTTCACAAGTATTTTCAGCTGGAAATGGCTAGAATGTAAGCGCATGATCCATGAAAAGTCTTCAAGTAGAAACCGGAACAACAAGGTTAACATTGATGCCTCACAGCGCCAGAGACCCGGGTTCGATTCCAGCCTCGGGTGACTGTCTGTGTGGAGTTTACACATTCTCCTCTTGTATGCGTGGGTTTCCTCCAGGTGCTCCGGTTTCCTTCCCCAGTCCATGTCCAGGTTAGGTGATTTGGCCATGCTAAAGTGCCCATTGTGTCCAAAGGATGTGCAGGCTAGCTGGATTAGTCATGGGAAATGCAGGGTTCTGGGTGGGGGCTGGGGGAATTCTGGGTTCTGGGTGGGATGTTTCCTGGAGGGTCAGTGTGGACTCAATGGGTCAAATGGCTTGCTTACACACTGTAGGGATTCTATAAAATATTTTCAGGTTGTGATGAAGTCTTTGGGAACAAGTTAAACCCCAGTTGGAAACTGTAATGTCAGCCTAGAAATGATCTGATTTGCCAAAAATAATTCACAACATGTGGGTTATTTCTCAAGTACCATAAACCACTAGGAATGTGGAAAATATCTGTTGGTCTTGCAGTGATGCTTAATCCTGTGAAGGATTAAATAAGATAACTCGTCGTTGCTACCATAAATCACAGGCTGCATTCCATTCTCAATACTTCATTCAATCATTTGATTCAAAGTATCTCAATTTTGAGAAAAACAATGCCTCACTAACTGACTGCTAAAAATAAAAAAAATAAAACTCAGCAAAATACACATTGGTGTCACTTTCACACAGGAATTTCATAGATGTTAAACACTAAATTCCAGGAACCTCAAACTGCCAGCCAGTATCACAAAATTGCCACCAGTGTGGTGTATCCAGTAAGCAAGATCTTGGTCACGAGTGTGACATTATATTTTGTGTGTGATCTGAGTTTTCAGTCCAGCTGAGAAAACAAATTGCTAAACGTATACTTTTTGTGAAGTCGAGAGTGTGGTACCACACTCTTGACTCTGATCTCCAGCATCTGCAGTCCTCACTTTCTCCTAGTATAATTTTTTAAATAATACTTTCATTATTTTTTTCATTTGGTTGAGTTTTGCTTCATTGTTTCCATCTGCAGAATGCAATTTCAATTTTAGAAGTTACAAGTAAGACCAATCAGAGCGCAGTTGGTTTGATCGAGGAGTGGAGAGAGTAAATAAGCAGATTACTTCACCAAGTTCACTTCAATTTGGCTTTATTGAACAAGGCATAAATCAATGCTCAACTAGCTGAGGGCTATTTCAAAACAGTTGCATCATAGAGACATAAAATTCTGAATGGTTGGAAGTGAATAAAATGACTGCAATTCAAATCAGATGGTTCAGCTAATGTCATACTTATCCCCTGAACCCAGATATTGAATTATGCCATTTCAAAAACATTACAATAATTATTCTCTAAACTGGGGATAAATACTGAGGGTTAGAAATAGAACACATTTCTGGTTCATTTACCAATGACTGCAGTTCTTTACACTCAAATTAGGATATGCCCAGAGGAAGTCAATATTCAGACTGCATTGTCCCTTTACCTGCAAACTCTGCACTTCTCCAACTTTGGGCCTTGCAACATCTCTGACTTCTTTCATTCTATCATTGTCACTGTACCTTCAACTAGTAAAGCTTTAATCTCTGGAATTCCCCTTTTAAATGTCTCTCCTCTCCATCTTCCTTTCACAAACTCCTAAAAACCTAATTGCTGGCCAAAGCTGTTCACCACCTTTTCGGATGCCTCCTTTTCATGCCTGATGTTGTTAATTTTTAACTATCTAAATATGCTCCCATGAAACACTTATGGATGTCAGAAGCACAGTACAAATGTAAGTTGTTCACATTATCAGAGCTGCAATGTTGTTGTAAATCAGTGTAACAAAATTTGGAAATTACAAGTAAGAACAGAAACGTTATCATATTTTTTGGCACAGTTATCAAATTTCAACCAAATACCATCCAAGGAGGAAAGGAAAGGAAAGGGAGGAAAAAACACGAGGCACAATTTGAAATAAGGTATGTGCAAATCCTGAAAAAAAAACAGATTAGTCAGCATTTGAAAGAGAAACATAGGTTCACAACTTCCAGCAAAACCTTGTCCATTTGTTCAATTTGAACACCCAAAGACAATGATGAGTTCAATGCAGTTTGAAGCTCCTTCTACATTGCTTCAAAGCTTAGTGACCTCAACACCAGGATTTCAACTGCTAGCACCAATGTTTCAAGTTCCCATTCCTGCCCATGACATCAAGCCATCTTTCTCAATTAGACTGGTAAAGCAGCATTGAATTCGATAGCATGTTAGGCTGTGATCTTTCTTTTTTAGCCTGACTCTTAGTTTTCTTCACTCTTTGAACACCACTCCCTGCAAGTTGCCTTCCAAGCCACTCACATCCTGACTTGGAAATTTATCACGCTTCCTTCAGTGTCGCTGGGATAAAATCCCAGAATTCCCTCCTTAATGACATTGTGGTCAATCTACACTCTTCAAGAAGACAGCCCACCACCACCTTCTCAAGGACAACTAGGGGCAGGCAATAAATGCTGGGCCCATCCAGCATTGTCCACATCCCATGACTGATTTGAAAAAAAAACTCAGACATTTGTCAATGTTCCAAGTACCATACAACTGTAGGTTTTGATTATGATCTGAACTAGGAGTGAATGGAAATATTCCAACTGATTTCACATGGAACCCGTAACTAGATCTGAGAGACTTGGTCACATTGATTATGACTTAGATTTGACATGATTCAAATCAAATGAAGTTCTTAAAAATGGTTCTATTTGTGGACATTCACCCATTCAATTCCACTCCATACATACCAGTTATACATCTAGAAATTCAAATACTCAAAGAGGAAATGGAATGAAGTATAGGTGATTGTTGAACAACTATTTCCTCTATCCAGCTGGGACATTAATGCTGGCAATAACTCTAACATTATTCAGATGTATATAATTATAAGTTTATGGGGGACATAGGGTAGACAGGAAGAAACATTTCCCTTGATGGAGGGATCAGGGACCAGGGGGTGTAGGTTAAAGGTAAGGGGCAGGAGGTTCAAAGGGGATGTGAGAAAAAAATGTTTATCACACTGACAGTGGTGGGAACCTGGAGCTCCCTGCCTGTAAGGTTGGGAGAGGCAGAAACCCTCAGCACATTGAAGTAGTATTTAGATATATACAGCACTTGTGATGGAGAAAGTGAGGTCTGCAGATGCTGGAGATCAGAGCTGAAAATGTGTTGCTGGAAAAGCTCAGCAGGTCAAGCAGCATCCAAGGAGCAGGAGAATCGACGTTTCGGGCATGAGCCCTTCTTCAGGAAGGCTCATGCCCGAAACGTCGATTCTCCTGCTCCTTGGATGCTGCCTGACCTGCTGTGCTTTTCCAGCAACACATTTTCAGCACAGTACTTGTGATGCCAAGGTGTAGAAGGCTATGGGCTTAGTGCTGGAAAATGGGAATAGAAGAGTTTGGGAGTTGTTTATGACTGATGTGAACACAATGGGGTGAAGGTCTTGGGTCTTTTCCTACACTGTAGATTGACTGAGTAAACTGATATATTAGAGTGAGAAATACAGTATGCAAGTTAGTGGCAGGAAGTGATTTGAATTATTGGCTTATAAAGATACCTTAGACAAAAGACAAAAGCAATATTGACCACAGATTCGTTCATTGTCTGAAATTAGGTTCAAACTGCACTGCAGAGCTTAAGAACATTAATTGACATTAATACATCAGTACAGTACTGATGAAATGCTGCATAAATCAGAGATGCAAACTTTCAGAAGCGATATTAAACTGATGCCTCCTCTGGCTCAGGTTGGATTGAATTCACTTTATTTTCATATGTACTCAAATGAGTACAGTGAATGTTGATATCTCGTCATTTACAGTGTCATCTTTGGTACAAAGGTACATTGGTACAGCTTCTTCAGTGACAAGATTTTAGAAAATAGAGGAATAAAATGTCCAGCATTGCAGAAATAAACATTCAGAACATCAATTGTGTGACCTAGGCCAACGATGGCACCAAGTCTCTAGTCCATACCAGGCCCTAGCTCCAAATTGGGCCAGGCTACATCTTGAGGATCTGAGGCTGGCTGATTGCTTTGGTATCGCCCTAAGACCGGGTGACCACGCTGAGGCAATGCCAGGCTGAGAGACAACCATGCCGGGCCAAGACGATGCTATGCTGGGTGAGGGAGGGGAGTTGGGGGAGGGGCTGCCCGCAACATCAGGAGGTCACCACTGGAGGCCGCCACGCCAGGTCCAAGACGATGCCATGCTGGGGTGGTGGTGGGAGGTGGGCTGCCCTGCAACACTGGGAGGTCACCATCCTGGGCCGTAATGCCGGGCCAGGAGGTCACCATGGGATGGCCCTTGTCATGTCTGCGCTGAGGCCAGGAGTCAGCTGGAAGCTGGTAGTTAGAGTTAGTGGAGGGAAAAGATGCACTACAATTCAAAGCAGAGCCAAGATGCTTGACAATTTGGCTCATGTTTATTCCTCAACACCAGCATTAGTTTAATTTTGTCACCTATCCAACCTGCAGGCTGTAGGCCTTGCTGTCCACTAGTTAGCTACTGAGTTTACCTACAGAACACACAGACTGCATTCCAAAGGCAATTCATTAACATATCCTGGAGACATGAAAGACATTGTCTACTTGTAACTACATTCACTCATCGAAGATTTTGACGTAGAGTTCAGCACGTTAGAACGGGGAAAAATGGACATAGGCAGATCTGAGTAAGACCTTCTTTAGTCATTGTAAATGAGACACATCAAAGCCAGAGTACTGTTAGATGTTGATAAAATGACATGAAAGAAAACTGACAAGCTAGAGGTGACTTGTCCTGAATGCAACTTTTATTTTCAAAGAACATGTCCATTTTGAGCAGAAGTATTTTCTAAATGACTTGGCACCTTCAATCAAATGACTGACATGTTCAAGGGCAGGAATTCTCAAAGACTTTGCCATTAGCTAGATCTCATTCAAGGCAAAGTCAAATCATTTTGTCAAGTAGCTGATAAACTACTGCTCATATTTCATCACACCTTCCATCATGAATGATGCTCAAGTGTGTTTCTAAATATTAAACATAATAGAAGCTATGGGCAGATTACAAAGTATCCTAAAAATTTCTGCAGTGATTTGCCTGCAATTAACTTTAAAAGTTCAGGGAAAATCAAGCACTTGAAACACAAAACAGAATTCAGAATATTGCTGATTGTGATGTGTGGCATACTCTGTGAATTATGAGGATGGTACCAAATCAAGGGAATGCACTGATTGTAATCTATACAATATCCAAGAGGGCAAGTGTGTGACTGCTGGCTGTCTCTTTTTGACTTTTATGTAGCTTTAGAAGTGGTCAATGCCACACATTTCACACAGCCTTCTGTCTGCACAAGCAAGCTTCTGTCAGATTTAAAATCACAGCATAAACTGAAGTAATTAACAGCCAGCATTTTAACTGGAGCACATGAAATAGTTTGGTTTCACTTGGATTCTATCATGGCCAGAAAGCAAAGCGAAGGAGGATCCTTTGTTGTAATGAATGAATTGACATGCGACTTCATGCAGTGATGGTCAGTGAGTAAATGATAGAGCTTAAGAACTTGAGGTGATTTACTGATTAACACTGGTTCCAGTTTACAGAAATAAGCAGCACATAGATGAAGCTCAAGGTGATTTAAAGGTGTTCTTTTGTGCGCATAAAGGAGAAAGATATTTTGGCATTTAAGTATATATTTGACTTCTGAGCTAACTAGATGCTTTCTTCCAAAGAATTCCTGAGCAACCTGTGTCAATAAACATGTTTCTAATTCTGTTATTACACAGCAGTCCTGTTGAAAGTGGGTAAGTTCAAAAGGCTGAAGTCTAATATCGTTTACTCTTTCTTTTCATAATTTGTGTCAAGCTAGTTCTTGAGGCAATTCTATGTTAAACAACCCTTGGACAGCAACAGCTTCTCTTGTTGGAAAATAACATCTAAAACGTCAATGATATATTGGCTGTAAACAACCAAAACTAACACGATTAATAAAGATACTTTATTGTAAAGGACATTGCCTCTAATAGCTAAGCCACTTGAGAGGCAACAGTAGGCAAACACAGATTGGCAAATAAGTCAGAAAGTTTTCTGAAAAAAACAGAAACTTTGGCGAGGTGTACCTCTAAACCTGACCGAATCCAGTGATCATAGAGATCCCATCAACTCTTGGACATCCATCATTATCAGTTAATTCCAAGAAACTTTTCAAGCCAGTGTATGATGCCATATTACGTGTCATCTTCAGAGAAAGAATAGAAATTCTTTGGTTAAAAATCCAACCAATAGCAAAAAAGTTTGAAGTGTTGGACTGATCTTTTTTGCAACTTTCACATTCCATGGAGAACCTTGAGGCACTGTACACCATTCAAAACATTCTTGAATGGAGGTCCTCTTGATCTACACAAATGTATTGGTCAGTTGTAGCTGAAAACAGCTCCAAAGCTACAAATGGTTGATGTTTTCAGCTCAAATTCCATTTACTAGTTTGCTGATGACACCGCTGTAGTGGGTCAGATCTCAAACAACGACGAGAATGAGTACAGGAAAGAGACAGACAGCTTAGTGGCATGGTGTAAAGACAACAACCTCTCCCTCAATGTCAGCAAAATTAAGGAGCTGGTAATTGACTTCAGGAGGAGGCATGGAGGATATGCTCCTGTGTGTATCAATGGTGTTGAGCAGGAGGTGATCAAGAATTTCAAGTTCCTAGGAGTAAACATCATCAACAATCTGTCCTGGTCTATCCACATCGATGCTGCAGTTAGAAAAGTACACCAATAACTCAACTTTGTCAAAAGGCTAAGGAAATTCAGCATACCACAATAGCACTTACCAATTTTAGATTTGCACCACAGAAAGCATCCTATCCAGAGGCATTACAGCATTGTATGGAAACTGCTCTGCCCAAGGCCGTGAGAAATTAGAGTTATGAACACCGCCCAGTCCATCCCACAAACCAGCCTTTCAACCATTGACTCCATCTGTACTTCCAACTGCCTCGGGAAGGCAGCCAACATCATCAAAGACCCCTCCCACCCCAGTTGTACTCTTCCACCCTTTTCCATAGGGAAGAAGATACAAAAGTTTGAAAACATGTACCAACAGATTTAAGACAGCTTCTTCCCCGCAGTTATCAGACTTATGAATGGACCTCAAAGGTTAGAGCTGATCTTTCTCTGCACCTTCTCTGCAGCTGGAACACCACATTCTACATTCTGTTCCATTGCCCTAATATGTGTATGTAAGGTATGATTTGGCTGTAGATCATGCATGTATCTCAGTACGTGACAATAAATCAAATCAATTCAAATCGAATCAAAGATTTGACAAGTCTGTGTAAGAAGTCAGGAGAGGTTTGCAGAAAATTATCCATCGAGTTATCACCATGTGAAAAAATGTAACTTTGTCTTCATTTTATTTTATAGAATCAAAGAATGCAGAAGGAGCTCTGAAACATATTGAGACTATCCTGCCAAAAACATACTACTGTAGACAGGCAGGAGGCTGGAAGAACACAGCAGGCCAGGCAGCGTCAGGAAGTGGAGAAAGCAATGTTTTGGGGGTAACCCTTCTTCAGAAATGGGGTCACCTTATTCTCCCCAATCCTGAAGAGGGGTTATACCCAAAACGTCAACTTCTCCACCTTCCGATGCTGCCTGGTTTGCTGTGTTCTTTCAGCCTCCTGCTTGTCTAGTTTGGATTCCAGAATCTGCAGTTGTTTTGTCTCTAAAAGTAAACCACTATCTATACTAGCCCCACTTTTCAGCACGACGCCCATAGCCTTGATGTTTTGACATTTCAAATGCTCATCCAAGTACTTTTTCAAGCTTGTGAAATTTGCTGCCTTAATACCTTTCTGCTCAGCAGTGTATTCCAGACCCCGAACATTCTCTGAGAGAAAACATTTTCCTCATGGCCCCTCTAAACCTTCTGCCTTTCACTTTAAAATTATGCCACCCTGTTATTGACCGTTTGACTAAGGGGACTAATTGCGTTCCATCCACCCTGTCCATGCCCGTCATAATCTTATACCCCTCTATCAGGTCCCCTCTCAGCCTTCTGTATCTCCAAAGAAAACAATCTGAGCTTATCCAGCCTCTCTTCTTCTCTGAAATGCTCCATCCAAGACGATATCCTGGTGAATCTCCTCTGCACCCCCTGCAGTGCAATCACACCCTTCTTAGAGTGCAGTGACCAAAACTGCACTCAGTCCTCCAGCTGTGTTCAATTTCAAGTTCATTAATGCTTCTTTGGAACAGTCAATGGCAGACCTCCTCAGTCGCTCCAACACTCTGTTTTTATTTCAGATCTCCAGCGTTTATTTGAAATGCTTACCAAAGATGGAAGCACAGGGCCACAAGGCACAGAGAAATGGGATGATCACTACTACATATCACTCAATCTTGAAACCCCCTTGTCTGGTCGGTCAGCATCATACCAAACTGAACCAATCATTGTTTCATTCAGTGCTATTTGTTTATGGGCAGGAAAGCAGCTCCAGTACAACTGGCCTTGGAACATCTAAGATATAGAAGTGAAAGAAATGACCATGGATGTCTCTCAATCCCCAGCCAGTGAATCCTGATGGAATTGAAAGGTACAGCATTTTAATCTGAGCTAATTGAATTAGAATCCCTACAGTGTGGAAACAGACCCTTCGGCCCAACAAGTCCACACCAACCTTCTGAAGAGTAACCCACCCAGACCCATTCCCCTACCCGTCCCTGCACACTATGGGCAATTTAACATGGCCAATTCACCTAACCTGCACAGCTTTGGACTGTGGGAGGAAACCCACATGGACACAGGGAGAATGTGCAAACTCCACACAGACAGTCGCCCGAGACTGGAATCGAACCCAGGTCCCTACCACTATGAGGCAGCAGTGCTAACCACTAAGCCAAAATGCTGCCCCACATTGGATTAGACCACTCAGACTTTCAAGCTTGTTTCACCATCAAATCAGATAATGGGTGATTAGTATTTCAACTCTATTGACCCATCTTTGTTCCATATCCCTGGATACCTTTTATCCAAAAAAAAACTTGTCATTCTCAGTCTTGAAAGCTCCAATATCAACAACACATTAGAGCAGAGTGCTCCAGATTTCCACTCCCATTTCTGAAATGGCGTATCCTAATTTTATGCTTCGGCTCCTCAGTCAAATTGTAAAATTGCACCTCACTATTCTGGGCATCCCGTCCAGAGGAAATTATTTCTTGATGCCTACTCTTCTCAACTTCCTTTTACCATTTTAGTTCTAATCATCCTTTATCTCTTTGATGGAATTAATGATGGCCAATTTGAGAGTCAGTGCAGGGAAGTAGTTGTGATTTCAAATGGCTAAAATCCAACATTATTTAATCTCATCTGAGCCTTTAAATCCACTGTATAAATACTCTATGGAATGAAGTGGTTAAAGTCAATAACCATTTGTAAATTTCAGACCTCTTCATTTAGATTAGATTACTTTACAGTGTGGAAACTGGCCCTTTGGCCCAACAAGTCCACACCAACCCGCCGAAGCACAAACCACCCATACCCCTACATTTACCCCTTTACCTAACACTACGGGCAATTTAGCATGGCCAATTCACCTGACCTGCACATCTTTGGACTGTGGGAGGAAACCGGAGCACCCGGAGGAAACCCACGCAGACACGGGGAGAATGTGCAAACTCCTGAGTCAGTCGCCTGAGGTGGAAATTGAACCGGGGTCTCTGGCGCTGTGAGGCAGCAGTGCTAACTACTGTGCCACCGTGGCTCAGAAAAACTCAGTACAAAATGATTGATTTTTATTTCTTTTGTGTTCATTGTTGGTTTTGAGAGATTGTGCAGCATGATGGATGGAATACTCATTGCCAGACTTTTTTTGTATTTAATACTTCTGAAAATATCCAAGAAAGACTTTGGTTTTCAAAGGTTCCTCATTCTTTCTGGAATCACCTGGAGTGGAGTTGATTCATTTATTTTTAATCAAACTATGTCAGTGAAGGTAAAGTAAAAGAAAAGCCAAGCTAAAATTTGGCAATTGTCTTTTACAGAAGATGTTCTATGAACAATAGATAGACCTGACATATGCCAGGATGCTGCTCCACGGACCTTCATGAATGGACAGCTATCATGTTAAAGGTACTGGTTGAATAATTAATTGTCTGTCCAGGACTGATCAACTCTGAGTGAGATCATTTAAAACAGTAAAATAAATTGGACCAGTTTATCCCAGGAAGTGACAATCTGCATGAGATTGCCACTCTGCTCCTTCTTTAGCTTTACAGAAAAAGAAAGCTGAGCATTTCTGTCAGGAGATTCGAATCAAGCCCTCTCAGAAACGCAGAGTCGCAATTCAATTCCGACAGTTCTGTAAGAGACTCATAGAGCTGTACAGCACGGATACAGACCCCTCCATCCAACTCATTCATGTCGACCAGATATTCAATATTAATTCTGTCCCATTGGCCAGCACTTGGCCCAAATTCCTCGAAACACTTCCTATTCATACACCCATCCAGATGCCTTTTAAATGTTTTAATTGTACCAGCCTCCACCACTTCCTCTGGCAGCTCATTCCATACACGCACCACCCTCTGTGTGAAAAAGTTGCCTCTTAGCTCCCTTTTAAATCTTTCTCCTCTCCCCTTAAACCTATGCCCCCTAGTTTTGGACTCCCCAACCCTGGGGAAATGACCTTGGCTATTCACCTTATCCATGATCCTCATGACTTTATAAACCTCTATAAGGTCATTCCTCAGCCTCTGATGCTCCAGGGAAAATAGCCCCAGTCTATTCATAGTGTAGACCTGTCAGGGGTAGGAAAACCATTGTTCCCTTGTACACAGCAGCTAGCAACTCATTCCGATGGTCCAAAGTTTAAGCATCATAGGCAGCCACTTAGACAGCTGCTGCCATACAGGTAATTGTGTGAAGTTAGTGAGCTGGGAAGGTTGTGTGCCAGATGGATAGGGGAGATAGGGCTGAGTTGGTTGCCAGCCGAGTAGGGGGTAGGGTGCCAGATGTATGTTACCAGGTGGGTAGGATGTCAAAGGATTCGATGTCAGTTGGGTAAGATGCCAGAGTGCAAGGTGAGAGTGAAGCCAGCTAGATGATGGAGTGTTTAGGGCAAGTTGGGATGGGTGGCAGAAAATCAGGTATGACGGGGCAAGGGATGACAGATGTTGGGTGGGGGGGAAACTTGGGTCTAGTGAAAGGTTAAGTATGTGGGAAAAAGGTTGGCAAATGTAATGAAATATGGGAAAACGTAAAGTTGTTCCTTTTGGAAGGGAAAATGAAAGAACAGCATTATTTAAGTAAAGAAAAGCTGTAGAAAGCTACAACACAAAGGGACTTGGAGGGGACTTGTATATGAAATACGGAAAGCTAGCTCTCAGGTGGAGCAGGTAATCAGGAAGGGTAATGGAATGTTGGCCCTTACTTCAGGGGAGTTGGAATGTAAGAGTAAGGAAGCCTTACTACAACTGTACAAGGTGTTGGTGAGACCACATCTGGAACACTGTGAGCAGTTTTGGTCCACTCATTGAGGGATAATCATCACTTCATTGGAGGAAGTTCAGTAAATGTTCACTAGGGTGATCCCAGGTATGGAGGGAGTAAGAGCCAAGATTAAACAGGTTGGAACTCTACTCATTGAAGTTGAGCGGAATGAGAGGTGATCGCATTGAAACACATTGAATTCTTAAGTGGCTGGACATGGTAAATGCTGAGAGAATGTTTCCCCTCATGAGAGAATAAAGGGGAGCCAATTTAAGACTGACTTGTGAGTCTTTGGAACTCCTTGCCACAGAGAGAAAGCTGTGGGGGCAGGGTCCTTGAGTATGTTCAAGGCTGAGATAGATTCTGGATCAAGGAATCAAGGGTTACGAGGAAAAGGCAGGAAAGTGAACATGAGGAATGTTGTATTAGCCAAGATCCGATTGAACAGCAAACTCCTGTTCCTGTTTCCTATGGCCATATGAAAGGGGAGATTGGTCAGGTTCTGAGGATGGGGAGGTAGAGGAAGTGGGGAGGTCAGCTCCAGGGCAGGAGAATGGGGGCTCGGTCCACAGGAAGCGAAGGTGGGTTGGGTCTGGAGCAGGAGTTGGGGGTGTTGAAGTGTCAGTTCCAGGTGTCATCTCAGGGTCTGGGGCATGTAGCAGGGGTGGGAGTGGGGCTTTGAGGTAAATATGGGATCAATGAAGGAACCTTGATTTATCTATTAACTTAATTTCATCAGAACCCTCTGAATTCTCGAATTTATATGGAGACTTTCAAAGGGTTACAAGTGTAGGGGAATTGTCCAGTGGAATCTTCAATTCACAAGGAAATTCCTTCAGAGTCGGTTACGATGGGGATTAACAGAAGTTGCTGGAAAAGCTCAGCAGGTCTGGCAGCACCAGTGAAGAGAAATCAGAGATAACATTTCGGGTCTGTTGACCTTTCCTTAGAAACATTAACTCTGATTTCTCTTCACAGATGCTGAGCTTTTCCAGCGACTTCTGTTTCTGTACATTGGAATAGCGACAGTCTGATGATTGGAAAATTGGGCCATTTCCAGTTATAGGGCAAACATTACAGCAATTGTGCAAGTGTGCTGTCCAATCACAGCCTAACATTATACACACAACTCATGGAGCTCTTAAAGGCAAGGTGCTCAGGAACATGCCCCTACTTTCCAATACCATGAATAACAACTGAGCCTAAGATACTCTATGACTTAGAGATAAGGTGCTGAAATGTAAAAATTGCATAATGGTGACTTTGTCTGGATGTTCATTAATTCCCAAAGCTATCACTGATGATGTCAGGAAGTCCTGTCTGTGTTGTTGAGTTTTTAATTCATGGACTGCAGTTGGTATTCTAAAATTTGCTTATCCTAATGCACAGCACTCAAGTATTGTTCGAGTTGAGCAACTGATCAATCTCATTCCTCCGTCTGTTTCAAAGTGGTTCAATTCTTTTTAGCAATTACTGTTTGTTTCTTCAGAGTTTCTCACTCTGATGTGGATTTTTTTACTCTGGATGCTTCTTCTGTCCCTGACAAAGTTTAGCCTGATGTTGGTTCAATACATGTTCTCCCTCAATCTGCTTGATAAACTGTCCAGCCTTTCAAACGCTTTTGCTCCTTTAGATTTCTCTGAAGCGCGGATCTCTTCCACCAGCTGCCTTGTGCCCTGTTTGGTTTTCTGTACCTCCTACTCAAGTTCCTTACCAGGGCATCATTGCTGGCATTTACAGTCAATTCTGATGTAACGCAATAGTTCCATTTGCATGTGATCTCACATTACAGGAAAATCGCGCAACAGCCGCACATTTAAACTAATGGGGTCGGGATCATGTTACAACCAATACAGGTAAGGAACAATGGTCGAAATTCTTCAATCACGTTAAAGCCAATTTGCATTGAACAAAGACACATTATAGCAGAACGAACTGCATTTCTGAAATATCTGTCACACAATTGATTTGCCCTATGTGCACTGCACATCTTCAGCTATATTTGCAGGTCAGTCATTTTGTCCAGAAATGATTTGAACTCAAGCCAATGGATGGAAGCTTCCCAGCCCGAGTGATTTTGGCATTGGCTGGAAAGTTGGGAAAATGGTGAGAGATTGGCACTGAGGTGCTTTTCACAGTCAAAAGCAAAACATCTGTCTTTACATCCAAGTGTTGAACGATGAGATGATATTCTCTCTTGTGAGTGGCAAGGGGCCTATTCGCATGCACTAGTGTGCACTAGCATTCTTACCATTGTATCATGTCACCTCATCAAGGAGTGGTTTCCCATTGTCTCACCCGTTGGACAGTAACAATTCCTGACATGAAACTCCGAGCAGTATCCTGGTAAGTCCAACTCACTGCTTGCTCTTCTGGTCCTCCATCACTCACCAGCATCTCAGGGCATGCGCCATGGGGAGTGACTGCAAGCACTGCTCCTTCCAACCCCACCTTCCCCACTCCAACCAACCAACCAGGAGGACATCCAGTCCCCATTGCCAAAGTGAGGGGAATGACTTTGTGTCTGATGTGTCCAGGACAGCTTCAGATGGCCAGGACTTGACTGAAAGCATGACTGGACTGTAAATATAGCACCATGGCCAGGAATTAGCAGGGGCCAGTAATTCTGTCTGTGGGAAGTGGGAGAATACAATGATCAAGCAGGCTGACAAAGGGGTATGGTGCATAGATAATAAGGTGAGTTTGGAAAAAATACTGTGAAGGCATTTGCAAGGCACATCACAAGAAACTCTCCAAGACGTTGTCAAAATTGACACCTCGCTAATTTCTGGCAAGATTCAGCTCAATGTTTCTGTAGCTGCTCCTGCAAAGCATTTCTTTTTTCTTCACATGTGCAAGATGGGCACTGCTGGCTGGCCAGCATTTCTTATCCATCCTTAACTGCTCCTTGAGAAGGTGGGGGTGAGCTACCTTTTTAAACCGCTGCAGCCCATGTGCTGTAGGTGTACTCACAATGCTGGTAGGGAGTGAATTGCAGCAGGTTGACCCAGTGACTTTGAAGAAATGGTGATATATTTCCAAGCCAGGACAGTGAGTGGCTTGGAGGAAAACTTGCAGAGGGTGGTGACCCCATGTATCTGCTGCCCTTGACCTTCCATGTGGAAGTATTCAAGGGTTTGAAAAGTGCTGTCTCAGGATCTTTTGGTGAATTTCTGCAATGTACACATTGCTGTGACTGAGTGTCAGTGGTAGAGGATGTGGATGTTTGTGGATGTGATGCCAATCAAGTGGCTGCTTTGTCCTGGGTGGTGTTAAGCTTCTTAAGTGTTGTTGGAGCTGCACCCATCCAGGCAAGTGGGGAGTATTCTATCACACTCCTAACTTGTGCCTTATAGATGGTGGACAGGCTTTGAGGAGTTTTCAAGTGAGTTACTCACTGCAGTATTCCTAGGCTCTGACCTGCTATTGTAGCTACTGTTTGTATAGTGAGTCCAGTTGAGTTTATCATCAATGGTCAACCCTCAGGATGTTGATAGTGAGGGAGTTCAGTGATGATAACACCATTGAATATCAAGGGGTGGCGGTTAGATTGTCTCTTGTTGATGATGGTCATGCCTGGCATTTGTGTGACAGGAAAGTTAGTTGCCATTTGTCAGCCCAAGGCTGGATATTGTCCAGATATTGTTGCATTTGAACATGGTTGAGAGTGTGGTGCTGGAAAAGCACATCAGGCCAGGCAGCATCCGAGGGGCAGGAGAATCGTCATTTCGGGCATAAGCCCTTCATCAGGAATTTGAACATGTACTGCTTCAGTATCTGAGGAGTTGCGAATGGTGCTGAGCACTGTGCGAACATCAGTGAACATTCCCACCTCTGACATTACGATGGAGGGAAGATCATTGATGAAGCAGCTGAAGATGGTTGGGCCTAGGACACTACTTTGAGGAACTTCTGCAGAGATGTCCTGGAGCTGAGATGACTGACCTCCAACAACCACAACCATCTTCCTATGTGCCAGGCATGACTGCCACCATTGGAGAATTTTCCCCAATACCCATTGATTCCAGTTTTGCCAGGGCTCCTCGATGCCACACTCGGTCAAATGTGGCCTCGATGTCAAGGGCTGCCCCCCTCTCCTCCCCTCTGGAATTCAGCTCTTTTGTCCATGTTTGAACCAAGGCTTGTAATGAGGTCAGGAGCTGAGTGACCCTGGGGGAACACAAACTGGGCGTCACTGAGCAGGTTATTGCTGAGCAGGTGCTGCTTGATAGCCCTGTTAATGAGCCCTTCCATCACTTTACTGTTGATGATGAGTAGACTGATGGGGCAGTAAGTGGCTGGGTTGGATTTGTCCTACATTTCTTGTACAGGACATACCTGGGTAATTTTCCACATTGTTGGGAAGATGCCAGTATTGTAACTGTACTGGAACAGCTTAGCTAGGGGAGCGGCAAGTTCTGGAGCAAAGGTCTTCAGTACTAATGCTGGAATGTTATCAGGGTCCGTAACCTTTGCAGTATCCAGTGTCTCCAACTGTTTCTTGATATCATGTGGAGTGAATCGAATTGGCTGAAGACTGGTATCTGAGATGCTGGGGACCTCTGGAGGAAGCGGAGATGAAGGTTTTTGTCAATGCTTCAGCCTTATCTTTTGCACTGATGTGCTAGGCTCTTCCATCATTGGGGATGGGGATATTTGAAATGCCTTCTCCTCCAGTGATAATTCTCCATCACCACGCATGACATTATATGGCAGGACTGCAGAGTTTACATCTGATCCGTTGTTTGTGGAATCGCTTAGCTCTGTCTATTACTTGCACCTTGGAGTGCAAGTCCATAACTCTCTGAAAGTGGCAACACAAGTGGATAAGGTAGTAAGGAAGGCAAATGGCATGCTTGCTCTCATTAGTTGAGGCATTGGGTAGAAAAGTTGGCAAGTCATGTTGCAGCTTCAGCTAGGCCAAATTTGGAGCATTGTGTACAGTTCTGGTCACCACACTGTTACAAGGATGTGGAGGCTTTGGAAAGGGATGAGTCTGAGGGACAATGTCATATACTGTTTGGCATGCAACTGGTCTTGTGTGGTACCTGCACCAGACTGAACCCTCATTCTAAGTATGCCTGTTGCTGTTCCTGACAGGCCCTCCTGCACTCTCCATTGAAACAGGACTGACCACTGGTTTGAAGGTAATAGTTGAATGGGTGATATGCCAGGCCATGAAGTTAGAGATTATGAGAAAGTGAGGACTGCAGATGCTGGAGATCAGAGCTTAAAAATGTGTTGCTGGAAAAGCGCAGCAGGTCAGGCAGCATCAAGGGAGCAGCTGAATCGACGTTTCAGGCATGAGCCCTTCTTCAGGAACGAGGAGGGTGTGCCAAGCAGGCTAAGCTAAAAGGTCTTAAAGTAAGGGTCTTTAAGATCTTAAAGTAAGGGAACCCTTAGGAAGTAGCGACCATAATATGATAGAGTTCAGTCTGGAGTTTGAAAGGGAGAAGGCAAAATCGGATGTAATGGTGTTACAGTTGAATAAAGGTAATTATGAGGGCATGAGAGAGGAACTGACTAAAATAGACTGGAAGCAGAGGCTAACCGGGAAGACAGTAGAGCAAAAATGGCAGGAGTTTGTAGATATAATTGAGGACACTGTACAGAGGTTCATTCCAAAGAAAATAAAGATTAACCGGGGAGGGATTAGACAACCTTGGCTGACAAAGGAAGTCAGGAAATGTATTAAAGAAAAAGAGAGATCCTATAAAGTGGCTAAGAAATGGCAAATAGAGTTTAATATAGATATGTTTCATGGTGAATGGTAGGACCTTAAGGAATGTAGTGGAGCAGAGGGGCTTTTGAGTTCAGGTGCAGTGTTCTCTGAAAGTGGAGTCACAGGTAGACAGGGCAGTGAGGAAGGCTTTGGCACACTGACCTTCATCAGTCAGGGCACTGAGTACAGAAGTTGGGAAGTTATGTTGGAGTTGTATGGATATTGGTGAGGCCGCACTTGGGGTATTGTGCTCAGTTTTGGTCACCTTACCATCGGAAGGATTTTATTAAATTGGAAAGCGTGCAGAAGAAATTTACAAGGATGTTGCCAGGACTTAATGGTTTGAGTTATAGAAGATGTTGGACAAGCTAGGACGTTTTTATTTTAAGAACAGTGGGAAATCAGAAGATTGGGAGGGATATAAAAGCAAACAGAGGATAACAAAGAGTGTAATAAGAAAGGAGAGGATCAAATATGAAGGTAGGCTAGCCAGTTATATTAGAAATAATAGTAAAAGTTTCTTTCAGTACATAAGAAACAAACGACAGGCAAAAGTAGACATTGGGCCACTTCAAACTGATGCAGGAAGCCTAGTGATGGGAGATAAGGAAATAGCAGGAGAACTTAACAAGTACTTTGCGTCAGTCTTCACAGTGGAAGACATGAGTAATATTTCAAAAATTAAAGGGTGTCACGGGGCTGAGTTGAGTATGGTTGCCATTACGAAAGAGAGAGTGCTAGAAAAGTTAAGTCTTAAAATTGATAAATCTCCTGGCCCCGATGGGATACACCCTAGAGTTCTGAGAGAGGTGGCTGAGGAAATAGCAGAGGCATTGGTTGAGATCTTTCAAGAGTCACTGGAGTCAGGAAAGGTCCCTGATGATTGGAAGATGGCTGTTGTAACCCCGTTGTTCAAGAAAGGATCAAGGCAAAAGATGGAAAGTTATAGGCCAATCAGCTTAACCTCGGTTGTTGGTAAAATTCTAGAATCCATCATTAAGGATGAGGTTTCTAAATTCTTGGAAGAGCATAGTCTGATTAGAACAAGTCAACATGGATTTAGTAAAGGGAGGTCATGCCTGACAAACCTGTTGGAATTTTTTGAAGAGGTGACAAGTAGGTTAGACCAGGGAAACCCAGTGGATGTGGTCTATCTAGACTTTCAAAAGGCCTTTGATAAGGTGCCACACGGGAGGCTGCTGAGCAAGGTGAGGGCCCATGGTGTTCGAGGTGAGCTGCTGGGATGGATTGAGGATTGGCTGTCTAACAGAAGGCAGAGGGTTGGGATAAAAGGTTCTTTTTCAGAATGGCAGCCGGTGACGAGCGGTGTCCCGCAGGGTTCGGTGCTGGGGCCACAGCTGTTCGCATTATGTATTAATGATTTGGATGAGGGAACCGGGGGCTTTCTAGCGAAGTTTGCCGATGTTACGAAGTTAGGTGGACAGGCAGGTAGTACTGAGGAGGTGGGGAGGCTGCAGAAGGATCTTGACAGGTTGGGAGAGTGGTCCAGGATTTGGCTGATGGAATTTAACGTGAGCAAGTTCGAGGTCTTGCACTTTGGCAAAAAGAATAAATGCATAGACTACTTTCTAAATGGTGAGGAAATTAATAAAGCCAAAGCACAAAGGGATCTGGGAGTGCTAGTTGAGGATTCTCTAAAGGTAAACATGCAGGTTGAGTCCGTGATTAAGAAAGCGAATGGAATGTTGTCTCTTATCTCAAGAGGGTTGGAATATAAAAGCAGAGATGTACTACTAAGACTTTATAAAGCTCTGGTTAGGCCCCATTTGGAGTACTGTGTCCAGTTTTGGTCCCCACACCTCAGGAAGGACATACTGGCACTGGAACGTGTCCAGCGGAGATTCACACGGATGATCCCTGGAATGACAGGTCTAACATATGAGGAACGGCTGAGGATACTGGGATTGTATTCGTTGGAGTTTAGAAGATTAAGGGGAGACTTAATAGAGACGTACAAAATAATACATGGCTTGGAAAAGGTGGATGCTAGGAAATTGTTTCAGTTAGACGAGGAGACTAGGACCCGTGGACACAGCCTTAGAATAAGAGGGGGTCATTTCAGAACAGAAATGCGGAGACATTTCTTCAGCCAGAGAGTGGTGGGCCTGTGGAATTCATTGCCACGGAGTGCAGTGGAAGCCGGGACGCTAAATGTCTTCAAGGCCGAGATTGATAGATTCTTGTCGTCTAGAGGAATTAAGGGCTACGGGGAGAACGCTGGTAAGTGGAGCTGAAATGCGCATCAGCCATAATTGAATGGCGGAGTGGACTCGATGGGCCGAATGGCCTTACTTCCACTCCTATGTCTTATGGTCTTATAGGTAGGGAGAAGGGACTTGGGGGAGGGGCATTGGGAATAAAATAGATGGAAGGAGGTTAAGGTGAGGATGATAGGCCAGAGAGGGTGTGGGGGCGGAGAGGTCAGGAAGAAGATTGCAGGTCAAGAAGATGGTGCTGAGTCTGAGGATTGGGACTGAGAAAAGGTGGGGGGAGGGAAAATGAGAAAGCTGGAGAAATCTAAGTTCATCCCTTGAGGTTGGAGGGTTCCTAGGCGGAAGATGAGGCGCTCTTCCTCCAGGCATCGTGTTGCCATGGTCTGGGGATTGAGGAGGCCAAGGACCTGTCCTTGACAGATGGGAGGGGGAGTTAACGGGGTGGTTGGGTTGGTTGGCGCGGCTGTCCCAGAGGTGTTCTCTGAAACGTTCCACAAGTAGGCGGCCTGTCTCCCCAATGTATAGGAGGCCACATCAGGTGCAGCGGATGCAGTAAATGATACGTGTGGAGGTGCAGGTGAATTTCTGATGGATATGGAAGGATCCCTTGGGGCTTTGGAGGGAAGTGAGGGGGGAGGTGTGGGCGCAAGTTTCGCATTTCTTGCGGTTGCAGGGGAAGGTGCCGGGAATGGAGATTGGGTTGGTGGGGGGTATGGATCCAACGAGGGAGTCGCGGAGGGTGTGGTCTTTCCGGAACGCTGATAGGGGAGGGGAGGGAAATATATCCTTGGCGGTGTGGTCTGTTTGGAAAGGATCCACACCCCCCACCAACCCAACATCCACTCCCGGTACCCAATGTGGCCTCCTATACATTAGGGAGACAGGCCGCCTACTTGAGGAACGTTTCAGAGAACACCTCTGGGACACCCGCACTAACCAACTCAACTGCCCCGTGGCTGAATACTTTAACTCCCCCTCCCACTCTGCCAAGGACATGCAGGTCCTTGGCCTCCACCATCACTAGACCATGGCAACACAACACCTGGAGGAAGAGCGCCTCATCTTCCGCCTAGGAACCCTCCAACCACAAGGGATGAACTCAGATTTCACCAGCTTTCTCATTTCCCCTCGCCACGCCTTTTCTCAGTCCCAACCCTCAGACTCAGCACCGCCCTCTTGACCTGCAATCTTCTTCCCGACTTCTCCGCCCCCACCCCCTCTCCGTCCTATCACCCTCACCTTAACCTCCTTCCACCTATCGTATTCCCAACGTCCCTCCCCCAAGTCCCTCCTCCCTACCTTTTATCTTAGCCTGCTTGGCACATCCTCCTCATTCCTGAAGAAGGGCTTATGCCCGAAACGTCGATTCTCCTGCTCCTTGGATGCTCCCTGACCTGCTGCGGTTACAGATTACGTTCAACCTTGCTAAGTATAATCAATTATAAAAGTGTGTGTTGCCCGAAATCTTCCCGTAAACTATCAAACTTTTCATTGGATTGATAATACCAACAGTGTAGTTAATCCTACTTCCTTTTTTTTTTCTCGTTCAGTTTTTCATTTGTCTTTGCGAGCGAAACAGGTGTATATCCCCTTCATGTCACCTTAGAGATGGTGTTTTCAGGGTATATCCTGAGTTAGTTAAACCTTTTCCTCTTGAATTTCCATTTTTCTCTGCACAGAGGACAGCTGAGGTTTTAGCTTCACTAATTCAAATGAAAAAGTGAAGTGTTCTATTCTTTTTCAACCTCTAGCTGTTCAAGTGTTTCTTGAATAGTCCATTTGCAGAGCCTGTTGTGTCTCTGATGTCTGATTGATTCGGTAGATTGAGACTAGTGCTGGGTCACCTCATGCTGGTTTACCTGTAATTACTCATGCAGTAGTGTCTACAAAGTAGAACATCTGCAATATGCAAACTAATTGATTACACTTGTACTCCAGCATGACTGATCATGCACATGAAATTGCTGAACAGCTTAAAGTTGTATGCTTGAAGTTTTACATTCATACGTTTCATTGTGGCTTCCCTTGCCTGTGGCTACATGTTTTATTAAAATTCACAGGGGCAGTATTTTGACTTGTGCTCGAGCCAACAACAAATAGGCACCAATTTTATGAAGACCAATAACTTAACACTTCTGCAAACACTTCATACAAAGTGATGCTAATTATGGGTGGCGTGGTGGCTAAGTGGTTAGCACTGCTGTCTCACAGCGCCAGGGACCTGGGTTCAATTCCAGCCTCAGACACATTCTCCCCGTGTTTGAGTGGGTTTCCTCCGGGTGCTCCAGTTTCCTTCCACAATCCAAAGATGTGCAGGTTAGGTGAATTGGCCATGCTAAATTGCCCATAGTGTGCATGTTAGGTGCATTAGTCAGGAGTAAATGTACAGTAATGGGGAATGGGGTTTGAGCGGGATACTCTCCGGAGGGTTGGTGTGGACTTGTTGGGCCAAAGGGCATGTTTCCACACTGGAGGGTTTCCATTCTAATGTTCTCCATGAGATTGACAATAGAAATACTCTTGGTCTGCCTGTGCACATTTGCAGATTCTGGTTTGTCACCCACTTCATGGTGGAGTTGTGAGTAGTCAGGAAGTAGTGTCAAAGGATACAGCAGGATATAGATTAGTTGGATAGTTGGGTGGAGAAATGGAGGTGGAATTTAATTCAGGCAAGTGAGAGGTGCGGACATATTTTGGGAGGTCCAATGTAAGAAAAAAAGTATACAGGAAATGGCATTAACCCTAGCAGCATTGAGGTACAGGGGGACCTTGGAGTGCAAGTCCATAGCTCTCTGAAAGTGGCAACACAAGTGGATAAGGTCATAAAGAAGGCAAATGACATGCTTGCTGTCATTGGTTGGGGCATTGGGTATAAAAGTTGGCATGTCATGTTGCAGCTGTATACAACTTCAGCTAGGCCACTTTTGGAGCATTGTGTACAGTTCTGGTCACCACACTGTTACAAGGATGTGGAGGCTTTGGAGAGGGATGAGTCTGAGGGACAATACCATCAAAGTATACAAAATGATGAGGGGCATGGATAGAATGGATACTCGCAAATATTTTCCCAGGATCAAATATGAGGGGACATAAGTATAAGGTGAGATGGGTAAGGTAAAAGAATATGCAACAATTTTATTCTTTATACAAAGGGTAGCAGGTGTCCAGAACACACTGCCAAGGGGGGTGGTTTAAGAGGCATTTGGACAAAACATGAACAGACAGGGAATGAAGGAATACAGCCCATGTGCAGGCAAATGGGAGTAGTTTAGAATGGCATCAGGGTCAGCACAGGTACGGTGGGCCCAAAGGGCCTATTCCTGTCCTATACTGTTCTGTGTATTAGGTGGTCATTATTGAAGCTTGCACACAGGCTGTGGAGGTTGGTGCTCAGCTCTTTGTAGTTGTACCAACCATTACCCTAGTGCAGTGCCTCTCTGTTTTTTTCTGCCATTTGTCTTGCAAAATTGGTCGAAAGCTGGGCATTTCCTTGGAGCATACAAAAGGACACACCTTCCACATGTCTTGCTAACATTGGTGTCTTCCAGAGAGGGTATCACCAGTCAGCATTGTACCTAAGGCATGTGAACTTTATTGATCCAAGGAGATCACTTTGTATTCATGTTCATCTCTCAGAAGTTCTTTGACACTATAAGCTTTATGATTTATTTACAAATCTCTCTGGAAAACGTCCACACAAGTGGATGTAATCACCTGTTGGCTAGCTCACCATCTGATAACTTACATAATGATCCCTCTTCTCTGTATCTGCTAACAAAGTGATGTATGGAATCTGCAGGCTTCAGTCCAAGCAATATGAATTCCAGTCAATATAGAAGTTAAATCTGGTTCTGAATTAGTCCCTACCTTTTGGGTATCTTTTAGCTCTTCAGCTATTAATCCTGACTTGTTAAGTTTGTTTAGAGCTGTTTCTAAATTACAAAGCATGTTAAAATCTTGCTTTTCCAAATCAGACATATTCAAATCTAGAAACCATAGCTCTAAACATTTTTAAAATTTTAACAGTTGTTGGGAGGTCTACTGTGTCCCAGTTTAAAACAGGGAATTTTGTTGACATTCTGACAGTATGCCTTTAGTCTTCCCTTGTTTGCTGTCAATCTGGCACCCTGCCTGATCACTTATCTTTCTCAATCAGTGAAACTGCCCTGTTGATAAGGATTTAGCTGCTCACCAGCACAATCTGTATATCCAGCTGAAATGACATTTTAATGCTGTCATGAACAAAGACATTGAGAGTTTTTCATGTGTTTTAGCTCAACTTACGTTTGCCCACCATGTTTTTAACCTGGAGGTTAACTTGCTTACATCCTATTCAAGATGTGGAGAGGTGGTGGTCTAGTGGTATTATCCCTGTTAATCTAAAGACCCAGATAATGTTCACAGGTTCGAATGTTACCATGGCAGATGGTGGAATTTGAATTCCATCAAAAAGAAAATCTGGAATTAAGAGTCTAATGGTGACCATGAACCCATTACTGATTGTTGGAAAACCCATCAGGTTCACTCGTGCCCTTTAGGGGAGGAAACTTCCATCTTTACCCAGTCTGGCCAACATGTGACTCCAGGCCCATAGCAATGTGGTTGACTCTTGACTGCCCTCTGGGTACTCTAGGAGTGGGTAACAAATACAGGCCAAGCCAGTGACGCCCTCATCCAATGAATCAATAAAAAAGACACTATCAGTATGTTGTTTTCACTGTTGCTCACATCATGTTTATGATAACTACCTAATAATCAGTCATGGTAAGTCTGTAGATCATTTCATTTAAAGTAATAAAAGGCATTCCACATTATGAAGCAGACATGACAGCAAAGCAACAGATGTTTATGCATATGCTGTTTACAGGGCAACAGCAAACTAACTGCGAGACAGAGTCCTAATAATAAATACACACAGCACATGGAATGCTTCAGAGTAAATCTTCTTAAAATGTTAAACGCACATACAACATGTGTTTGCGAGCTTGACAGTTTTTAGTTGAATTTCTGCCCAGAATGCACCTTCGAGTCTTAGACACATCAGCCATGGGGAAAGGATTTTCACAATCCATTCTGTCTGCACCTCTCAAGTTTGTATTCCTCACCGAGATCCCATCCCCTCAGCCTCCTCTGCTCCAACAAAAACAAACCCAGCCCATTCAGTCACTACAACAACCCGAGGAAAATCCAACCTACTAATTTTGAATAATGCGTGATGGAAATATTGTGCATTAAAATAACAAAATGTTACCAATATCCAGTTATTTCTTTAAATATTTGTGTTATTAATCCAGGTTTAAGTATCATGTGTGCTATTGTAAGTGTGTGTGTATTACCTTCATAACTGTATATGCAACACACTCTATCCACTGTATGCAGAGTTCCAGAATGGCCTAAGTTTAAATGAGGTGCTACAGAAATGTACATTTTATTTTTCTTTCACTCAGGTCGAGTTAGTTAATCTCAGACAGGATGGGTATGTTATAGCTAGTTGGATCAGGATGTTACAGTCAGGCTCAGTGAGGGAGCTAACAGCATTCAGGGATTCTGCTGATGACTGTACAAAGGTAAAAATCACACAACACCAGATTATAGTCCAACAGGTTCAATTGGAAGAACACTAGATTTCAGAGCACGGCTCCTTCATCAGGTGGTTGTGGAGGACACATTTGTAAGGCACAGAATTTATAGCAAAAATTTACAGTGTGACGTAACTGAAATTATACATTGAAAAATACCTGGATTGCCTTTGAGTCTTTTATCTGTTCCAATACCATTATAGCTTCACTTCTTTCATGTGTAAAATCACAAAACTTTTTTTTAAAAAAGTTAACTGTAACAAAGTTAACTGTGTTAGGTAGGCAATGTTGTTGATTGTGTTATGATTCTCATTGGAGGTCAGGATACCCAATATTCCATGATGAGGATTGGAGAGAAAGGCTTAATTTATATTTCTGGAGATGTTTGCTATCTTGTCTAAGGTTTGAGGGGGTTCTATGTTCCATTGCAATGTAAGTGGATGCTCTGCCAAGGAACACCTCGATTCGAGAGCCACAAAAACACCTATCTCAACTAATTTAAAATAGCCACATTTCAATCCTGCCAGCTGCAAACCATAAATGCACAACCTTTCAAGGAAACTTTACGAATTACAGGGAAACAAAGAAAGCAGACAGCCCACACGTACAGCTCTCTATTGCCATATCTCACTCAATTCAGCCGGTTTCCAGTGGGCTAATCCTGGACAAGTGTGAGGAAATAACTACCTGATCTGTGCTGGGAATGAATGATCTTTACTGACTGCACAGTTCGAATGTTTAATGATCCCAATCTGTGTTCTCGTTTTAAAATGCTGTTTAAATTTGAGTCACGGAGAAATGGTGAAAAAAACCCACCAAGAAATGAAAAACCAAAAGGTTGACATCAGACTGCACACAGCAGACGTGCTATATTACAACAAATTGCAATCTCCAAAAGTTCATTAAAATGTGGAACACCCAAGGCAAGATCGAACAATCAATACCAGTGTCAAGAGAGCATATAAAACCAGGGCAAGACATGGTATAGCACCAGCTTTGAGAAAAAAATGGGACTTAATATTGGCAGCGGTGCCTGGAAACAACTAATCAAATAATGGGAATTACATAAGGGGAAGTCCTTGAATAATTATTAAACTGTGAATAAAACTCAGTCATATAAACGGAGGTTTAGTATTTCTTGATATGAATTGTTCCTTTTAAAATCATGCCAATCACTGCTGCAGTGGTTTTCTTTTAAACGGTGTCTATAAACACCCAAAGCATACTGTCAAGTAATTCTTCCACTAACGCTGATGAGCTAACAGGCCTTGAATCAGTGGGTACTTGTGGTACACCCTTTAGCTCCAAAGAAGATCAAAACATTAACAACTATCCATTTTGCCCAGAGCACGGTTCATGTTGAAATTTGCTACTGATTTAATTACACTTCTTGCTTTCTTTTCCCCCCAGAAACTTTCACAAGTGCTGTGGGTTATTTTACTACTTTCCATTCCATCCAGCGTGTTTTAATGATGTGCTGTGAATTCTGGCAGACTAATTGAACATGTGACATGGAAAGGTGCAGGGCATGCTACAGTGGGGTGGCTCTGTTAGAATTATTCCTGCAGTATTATAGGCCCAGTTGATTCATTTGGTGCAATTAGAGATAATAAAGGTGTCAAGAAACAATTCCAAATTTGATACTCAGCCTGGCCAGAGCTGGCTGAACTTGATAAGATCAAGATCTTGATAATGGCAGAGGTTGTGGTACAAACACTTCCAGATATATATACTTTGGTTGAAGTTCAAACAATTTTCGGAAGTCATGTTACCGCTGTAATGTTGGAAACAGGGCAATCAATTTTACTTGTCAAATTCCCACAAACAGCTATGTGAAAATGCCTACATCATTGTTTCTTTTCCCCATGAATAACAACTTGACTGAATAGTACCATAAGATATTGTACATCCACGGAATAGGGAGGCAGGGTCTTAATTTGCACCTTAAACAAAAGGGAGCCCTCCAAGGATGCTGCCCTGGAGTGTCAGCCCAGATTTTGAGGTGCTGGTGTTGTACTGGCATGGACAAGGTCAGATCACATGTCAAGAGATTATAGCTCAATTGGTTTATTTGAAATCACAAAGTTTTGGAGTACTGCCCCTTTGTCAGGTAAAGTGGATGGAAGCGCACAGGCTCCACTCCCCCTGACAAAGGAGCAGTGCTCTAAAAGCTTGTGATTTCAAATAAGCCTGTTGGATTGTAATCAGATGTCGTGTGACTTTTGACCTAAGTTTTGTAAGTGGGAACTCAAAACCTTACAGTTCAGAGCCTACTCCGTGCTACCAGTTACGCCACAATTACCACGATGACGAACCATCGTTTTACTTTTCTAGGATTGTTACACTTGCATTGAAGAGAAGAACTTAGAATTGAGATCTTGCTGAAGGAGTTCTTCTTATGCAGTCATATGTCATAACCGCAAACTTGAAAGGAGAAGATAACATCTCTTTATCGTTGTCAAGTGAGCCTACTGGGGACATGTGAAGAGAACATCCGAATTGGGTTCAGATCACTATCAGGTCTTAAAAGATGTGTATCACAAGCCTTATACATGGAAAACCAGGTCTTGAACAAAGGTCAGGACGTGTTTGGTAACTGCTGATCTTTGTCTCAGCAAGAATCCATGCTTTCAAGAGAGAAAGAAAAGAAAGACTGGAAGCTATTCACTCGAGTTTCAGCTTCAGTTCAAGGTTCCAGGATTACGTCTAGCTGTAGGGTTTGAGTAGAAAAATTGAGACTGATACTCCAGGTCATCTTTCTGATGAGAGATTAAATCAAGGTCCTCTCCTTCTCTGTTCAGGTGGCTGTAAAAGATCCTGAGGTACTACTTTAAAGAAGAACTTGAAAGTTATCTCCAATAACACCATCATGGCCAATAGTTTTCCCACAGTCAGTCAGTATCACAGGAAACGGTTTGTCTGATTATTGTCACATTGCTACCTTAGGTACCTGCTGTGTGTAAATTGGCTTCCAGAGTTTCCACATTACCACTGCCACTATACAGAAGTACTTCACTTGCAATGCAAGATGTTTAACTGTACAAACAAAACACGTAAATACAACCATTATGACCAGTCCTCAGGCAATGTTCCCAATTTTGCTATGGTTCTATACAGGGTACCCCAAATTGTTTAACTCCCAGGTGTGGAGGGACATACTGGCTCCTCTGTTTTGTTCATTTGCCCCCTCAGTTGGTCGCAACAACGTTAATTTATAAGGGATCTCTTCGTTTATGATGCCTTCCTTTGAGATGAAAGGAATTTAGGTTCTAGGGACATACTCTTTTGTTAACTCAAATCAGCCTGATTAAGTGTAAGGGTTTTAATTATTAACATGAGAAGACATAACAGTGTGACGCTTATTTGCACGTATTAGAAATAAGAGGGGAATCCATAAAAAGATAAAAATTAAAGAAAGGTATACAGAGCAGTCTCAGAGTCATTGTGAAGAGTAGATAGTACAATGTTGCAGCCATTACAGCGGATATTACCAGTAATGCTGACAATATTGCAGCCGTGACAGCGGGTGTTACCAGTAATGCTGACAATGTTGCAGCCGTTACAGCAGGTGTTACCAGTAATGCTCACAATGTTGCAGCCATTACAGCGGATATTACCAGTAATGCTGACAATATTGCAGCCATTACAGCGGATATTACCAGTAATGCTGGCAATATTGCAGCCGTTACAGCGGGTGTTACCAGTAATGCTCACAATGTTGCAGCCGTTACAGCGAGTGTTACCAGTAATGCTGACAATGTTGCAGCCGTTACAGCGGGTGTTACCAGTAATGCTGACAATGTTGCAGCCATTACAGCGAGTGTTACCAGTAATGCTGACAATGTTGCAGCCATTACAGCGGGTGTTACCAGTAATGCTGACAATATTGCAGCCGTGACAGCGGGTGTTACCAGTAATGCTGACAATGTTCTAGCCATTACAGCAGGTGTTACCAGTAATGCTGACAATATTGCAGCCGTTACAGCAGGTGTTACCAGTAATGCTGACAATATTGCAGCCGTTACAGCGGATATTACCAGTAATGCTGGCAATGTTGCAGCCGTTACAGCGGGTGTTACCAGTAATGCTGGCAATATTGCAGCCGATACAGCGAGTGTTACCAGTAATGCTCACAATATTGCAGCCATTACAGCGGATATTACCAGTAATGCTGACAATGTTGCAGCCGTTACAGCAGGTGTTACCAGTAATGCTGACAATATTGCAGCCATTACAGTGAGTGTTACCAGTAATGCTGACAATGTTGCAGCCATTACAGCAGATATTACCAGTAATGCTGACAATGTTGCAGCCGTTACAGCAGGTGTTACCAGTAATGCTGACAATATTGCAGCCGTTACAGCATGTGTTACCAGTAATGCTGACAATGTTGCAGCCATTACAGCGGGAGTTACCAGTAATGCTGACAATATTGCAGCCGTGACAGCGGGTGTTACCAGTAATGCTGGCAATGTTGCAGCCATTACAGCGGGTGTTACCAGTAATGCTGACAATATTGCAGCCGTTACAGCGGATATTACCAGTAATGCTCACAATGTTGCAGCCATTACAGCGGATATTACCAGTAATGCTGACAATGTTGCAGCCGTTACAGCGGGTGTTACCAGTAATGCTGACAATATTGCAGCCGTTACAGCGGATGTTACCAGTAATGCTGGCAATATTGCAGCCGATACAGCGAGTGTTACCAGTAATGCTGACAATATTGCAGCCGATACAGCGGGTGTTACCAGTAATGCTGAAAAAGTTGCAGCCGTTACAGCGG
>NC_057731.1:54237493-54248294 GCF_004010195.1 Chiloscyllium plagiosum | reverse complement strand
TTACCAGTAATGCTGACAATGTTGCAGCCATTACAGCGGGTGTTACCAGTAATGCTGACAATATTGCAGCCATTACAGCGGGTGTTACCAGTAATGCTGACAAAGTTGCAGCCGTTACAGCAGGTGTTACCAGTAATGCTGACAATATTGCAGCCGATACAGCGAGTGTTACCAGTAATGCTGACAATATTGCAGCCATTACAGCGGATATTACCAGTAATGCTGACAATATTGCAGCCGTTACAGCGGATATTACCAGTAATGCTGACAATATTGCAACCGTTACAGCGGGTGTTACCAGTAATGCTGGCAATATTGCAGCCGATACAGCAGGTGTTACCAGTAATGCTGACAATATTGCAGCCATTACAGTGAGTGTTACCAGTAATGCTGACAATGTTGCAGCCGTTACAGCGGATATTACCAGTAATGCTGACAATGTTGCAGCCATTACAGCGGGTGTTACCAGTAATGCTGACAATATTGCAGCCGTTACAGCGGATATTACCAGTAATGCTGGCAATGTTGATGGAGATTCTTGGCTTTGGAAGTTGCCTGAAATTCTTTCATGCTGGTTCCTTTTGACAGAAGCTGCTAGCTGGCAGCAGTCAGAGTGATTTTAAAATGCTATTCTTTACCTGCAGTGCAGAGGCATTTAATGGCAGTTCTCAAGACCATGATCTTCACAGCACACTAATACCGGGGCAACAGGCCACTTACACAGACAGACCAGAATTAAACTTTACTCTAACACCCTGTTTTTGGTATATCTTGGAAGGGTAAAATATTAATGTGTCTAGAGGAAATGGTAAGAAGCTGATTTTCTGCCATTTTATTCTCTCCACTTGAAGTTTCTAAGATTCTGTACAGGTGTGATATTTCAGAATTCCTCCCCAGGCAGCTAGTAAATTTATATCTGCAGTCTCTTTAGGCTGCAACTCATTTTTCTTTAAAAACAACATGTTGCAATTGTAAGTTCAATATGTCCATAGGTGAACCAGGGTTATAATTTATGGTCATTACACAAGTCCTTCTTTTCCTTCAGCAGAATAATTTTGAAGATTGATAAGGAAGCAATTTTCCACCCAAGTTCTCCAATATTTTAATCCCGACCCCAGGACTGAGATTCACAATCCAATAAGTTGTGCTTTTCTTGCTCTTTGTAAAATAAAATTTGTTTTCATATATAATGAGTCAGCTTATAGCAAACTTTTTTTTCAGAAGAAACAAACAAAACAAAACAAATATTGTCCTGGCTGTGTCTCCGAAGAAGCCAGTTATTTTTGCTTGTTAAAGGGGCTTTCACCTTCCAGCAATGAAAATGGAGACATGCACAAGCTTTATTCATCTCTGAGGGAAATCAACTACTGGATTATTAACACCACAACAGGAAAGCAACTTTTCAGAAAATAATCGTGCATCTCTGCCTTTGGTCATAGCTTTGACCAGTGCCAAGATAGAAAATAAATGGGGCAATCCCAGTGTCACCAGAAACATGAAGTGTTACTGCCAGTGGTTCTCAGTTGCATAAGCGACAGATTGAAGCTACCCCCTCTCGAAGTGTGAATCTCTGTCACTTTCTGGCTTAGTTCGAGCCAGAGAGGCATATAGCATGGAAACAGATCCTTCGGCCCAACTAATCCATGCTGCCCAGTTTTCACAATTCATCTAGTCCCATTCTCCTGCATTTGGTCCATATCCCTCTGTACCTATACCATCCACATACCTGTCTAAGTGTTTCTTAAAGGACAAAATTGTATTTGCCTCCACCACTACCTCTGGCAGTCCGTTCCAGACACTCGCCACTTTCTGTGTGAAAAAAGTGCCCCTCTGGACCATTTTTGTATCTCTCCCTCTCAACTTAAGCCTATGCCTCTAGTCAGTACCATTGAGGGTCAGGGTGCAGTTTTTGTGCAGCCAAGGTTCGGAACACAAGTTTCAAATGCTTGAGTTGGGTTGGAGAGTGGTTTCATTTCCTTAATGGGCCTTTTTTTAACCTCCCTTTCTGTGCTATAACTATTCTATGGTTCGAGGTGAGGATGTGGTGATGGGGGTGTCATCAGAAGTATCTGTAGATAATGGCTACCATGAGTGCAGAGTGGAGGCTTCGCTTTTTCTGTTCATTGTTCTTGTAAATGTTCCGTCATTGTCAGTCTGTACTTTCATATTCCTCAATGCTCAGGAATGTCTGCAGTGTTATACTGAAGCTATACAGTTTTTAAAAATTCAAATGTCTGGGGTAGCAGTTGCAGGTTGGGGTTGAGATGAACAATCCAGGTTCAAATGATTCTGTGAGCGGGATGTGGGGCGTGGTAATGAAAATTGGAGGAGGATAAGAGGCCAGCATTTGAGGAGCACAGGGATCACTGTAGGTGGAGGTTAAAAATCGAGAAGGAAAAAACCATGAATGTGATGTTACTTCCATCAGTCAGTATACATTGACAAGGCAGGATCATCTTACCAACCTCTGTATCATGGCATGTGACGTGATGTTAGAAATCTTAAGAATGTTAAAAATTCACTCAGATCACTTGAAGCATGACATGCTATTGAAAACATATAACTTTGTTGTAACCTTTCAACTTAATATTAACCCAGACACTGATGTGCCTGTGAATATAATATCTATAAACAGTCATAGGGTGAAATGTTCCAAAGCAGGTCGAATATTATGTAGGAAAATGTAATGAAGAATGGAAGTGCTGAATATTATTCTTTGTCATGAAGAATGGAAGTGCTGAATATTATTGAAAGACTGGCGAAAGCAACAGCGCAGAGGGATCTGGGAGTCTTCCTGCATGAATCACAAAAAGCTGGCAACAGGTAACAGGCAAATGAAATATTAGATTTCTTTTCAAAGGGAATAGAATATAAAAATAGGGAAGTTTTGCTAAAACTGTATAGGGTACTAGTCAGACCACAGCTGGAATACTGTGATCAGTTTTGGGCCCCTTTTCTAAGGAAAGGTATTCTGGCATTGGAAGCTGTTCAGAGAACAGTCACTTGGCGTAGAGCTATGCTTTTTTATGAGTAGAGCTTAAAACAGGTTGGGGTTATATTCATCAGAGTTTAGTATGATGGGAGGAGATAACCATACCTTATGGTTCATAAGGCAAATGAACCATATTAAGAGGTTCATGAGTAGGAAGGCTTTAGGGAGATTTGGGCCAATTACTGGCAAGTGGGATTAGATTAGTTTAGGATATCTGGTCAGCATGGATGAGTTGGACCGAAGGGTCTGTTTCCGTGCTATACAACTCTAACTCTCTGTAAACATCCGATGCAGGTGAAAGGTCAAGAACTGAAAATAGGAAACCTCATATCTGCAAACTCCCCCCACACAGTAAATAACTGTGACAGAATACTGAGAATAGCTATTAGCTAGTATAAGACAACATAGAAAGGACAGGACCTCCTCTTCACAGTCCAGAATTTTAATCAACAGAGATTATATTTGGAAATGTACAAGGAAGTAAATCATTGTGTTTCCTTTTGAGCTAACTGTAGGACAATGAATTTGCAATACCTGCAAAACTCTTACCACACAGTATCCATAACAATTGTGGAGTGTGTCTGCCAAAGACAATGACTTTAAACCAAAAAGGTAAAGATATTTAAGCAAGTTATTAGAGCACAATTCTTGTCCCTGTAGAAATCAATGGTGCCATCACTCTATGCAATAATCCCAAACCACAAATGGAATTAAATCTTAAACACACCAAAAACATGTAAGTGGGATTATACTACCATACAAGATCCTGTCACAATGACATTATTTTAGTTTAATAGGTACATTAACCCACATATTTTTTCAAGCATTCGTGTTAATTAGTAATGTAATCAGAGAGAGTTGTTCCTAGGCTGTAGGCTTCATTGGCAGCAACAATGAAGCTGATGCAATAAGAATTTTTCTTTAAAGCAATTATTAACTGGGCGTGATTTCTTAGAGACATAGCTGTAACAAAGCACAAAACAGGCAAGTTTGACTGATGAATAGGAGTGATGTTTCCTTTTAAAATCATTTTTAATGAGATGTCAAATGCTCACTGCCTGTAAGGAAGGTCGAGGCAGAAACACTCATAACATTTAAGAGGTATTTAGATGTGCAATTACGATGCCATATGAGGCTATGGGTCAGGTGCTGGGAAATGGGATTAGAATAGTTCGCTGCTTATTTTAAACCAGTTGGTTTGGGCTAAAGGGCCAATTTCTGTGCCATTGACCTCTGTGACTGACTCACTCAATCCAAAGAATTCATATTGGTATTCAGAATCTACCTGAACTGCTTTCTGTTTTTCATCTCCATTAGCATAACCCTCTGTTCCCTCTTCTCTCATGCTCATTCATCCTTCTCTCAAATGCACCTATACTAGTCAGGCTCTGTGTTAAGGAGTTTGACATTCGCACACACGACAGCCAAAGCCTTTTCAAATTCGCTATTGAGTTTTTAGTGTCAATCTTACATTGACACACTCAAGTTGCTTTACTCTTCTCACAAGTGGAAACATTTGATAACTTCCAACTCCTGAAAGGTTTCTGTCTTTGTGGGTGCTGTGGTGGTGGTGGTGGGGGAGGGGGAGGGTGGCGGAGTGGTGTTATCAGTTCCCAACCCACCTCAATGCAGCTGCAGGCCTGTCAGAGGGCAGATTCAGGAGGAGGAGCTTTTGTATGTATTGTGGCCAGCAACTCTTCTACTGATTCACTCGTGAAGGTGTTGCTGAGAAATAAGAGTAAGGTAGAGCAGGGGTATAATGGAAATACCATCATGATTAGCTACCACTGTAGTCTGAACACACTCAGAGACACCAGTCTCTCGGAGACCCACATTCAGTGACAAGCCTCTGACATAGGAATCTATCCCACTATTTTCTGTTAAAAATGTAAAATACTCTTGAAAACTTGCACAATGATAACATTGCTGTATAAACAGTTTTAACATGATGCATAAAGTAATTCATGGGTGTGGTGTGTTAAACGTCTACTCATCTACAGATTGATGCAGGATTTGGACTGCCTTCAAAAAACTGTTTGATGTATCGCTAATACAATGAGACAAAGAACTGCGGATGCTGGAAATCTGAAACAAAACCAGAAAGTACCGGAGAAACTCAGCAGGTCTGGTATCATCTGTAGAGAGAGGAACAGAGTTAATGTTTTGAGTCCAGTGACTTCTCATCAGAACTGCTTTTGTTTTTAGTTTTTTTGGGAACATATCTCTTTTCACTCAGTACAAGCACTGGTTTGCTTTTCCTCCTTACCTATCCAACCAGCACCTCCCATTACTGTAGAAAAGCAGCTCCTATTATTTCTAATCACTCTGTTCATGTCACATCTCTGGAAGAGGTGACACTTGAACTGGGATCTTCTGGCTCAGAGGTAGGGGCATTTGAAACCAGAGAGCCAACCCTTCATATTTGTTAGGTTAACAATTCTGTGCCCTGAAGATAGTTTCTAATCAACTTGTTCAGAGATGTTATTGCACACCTCTGGAGCAGATGGGACTTGAACCCAGAATCCTGGCTCAGAGGTAAGGGCATTACCGTTGCACAACAGGAACTCTGAAAGTCAGCTCTTGTATGTCCTAATGAGCATCAGCAAATCCCTGTTATCTCCAAAGAATGTCCTTGAATGGATTCTCTCTTGCAATATTGCATGATGAAACCAAAATGTACAAGTTGATGATCAAACGCATGATCAAAGAAGTCAGTTTTAAGAGAAGGCTTTAAAGAAGGACAGTGAGGAAGGAAGCTCCAGGGAGTTAAGGAAGTAATTCTGACCTTACATCTTTCTGAGAAGGTGGGAATCCTTAAACTGCTGCAGTCTATTGGGCAACAGTACTCCCACATTGATGTGCGAGTGCAAATTATAAAATCGTGACCCATTGTCCAAAGGAATGGCAATATGACCAAGTCAGAATGGTGTACATCTTGGAGTACAGTCATGCTCCCACAACACAGGAACAGGTGTAGGCCATTCAGCCCCTCGAGCCTATTCTGCTCCTCAACAAAATCATAGCTGATCTGTGGCCGAATTCCATATACCTGCCTTGGCCCATATTCTTAAATGCCCTTGCTTAACAAAACTTTCTCTCTTTCATATTTAAAAATCAACAACTGATCTTCCGATGTCAATTTCTTTGTTTCCAGGCATCTTCCTCATTCTCACTAACTGCGTCATTGGAAGATGCAATCATCCAGTAACATTACCTTCTTTATTTATGTTGAATTTTTTTTGTGCTTTGTTCTTTGAAAAATAAGATTGCAAAAAACCTTAGATTGTATAAATATATTATTTAACATATGAATAAGAGTTTTCTATTAAAATAAGCATTATAATAAATGAATCTTCCATATATTTTTTCTTACCAAAATAGAACCATGGTATAATCAGATGTGGTGAGTATGAAATGATTTAGATTCAGTCAGTGATGAATTCAGTCAGAAATAACTCATTGAAAATCTGACAACTAATTGCATATTGAATGAAATCAAAGCATTCTCAGAGATCAAGTATCAAATAAACATTCTTTGTTCAGCTTCACACAGCCACACACAGACTGTAATCAGTCTCTGTGCCCAAATCCCCCTTCCCCTTCTCACAGCACCCACGAAATCCTCTGTCACCCCATCTTGCCCACTTTCATCAATCTAAAAATATCCCAGATTATTTAGGATTGTACCATATTTTAGTCTCTTAAGGAAGAGTTCCTCATAATTGCCTTAATTAATGTAAGAGGCAGGAGATTGAGAGGAGATGTGAGGAATAATGTTCTCACCCAGAGGGTGGTGGGGATCCTGAACTCACTGTCTGTAAGGGTGGGAGGAGCAGAAACCCTCATCACATTTAAGAAATATTTAAATGTGCACTTGTAATGTCAAGCCAATGAAGGCTATGGGCCAACTGTTGGAAAACGGTTTGGTGCTTGTTTTTCACTGCCTCAGTCTGAACAGGCCTTTTTTTTGCTGTGCTATCGACCCAGTGTGACTCTAGAATCAACCTGTTGACATTTGATTAACTGCAGTCACGCTCCCCATACCTGTCCAAGATTCAGGTTACCCTCCCCTCAGCCGAGGCTGGGGACTGACCCAATGGGCAAACATCCCCACAAAGGTCAAGACTCCCTCCTTCCTTTGCATTTTCAGACTCTTCTCCTCCCCTTCTGAGGAGGATGCCCAATGATTGGCCATGGGGCAGTTAAACGTCTGATAAAATTACTACAGATGTCTTCTATTCCTGATTGGCAGCAGCAGGACTGCTCAGAATAACTGCCTTTCAATCTCCAATCACAGGATTCCTCCTGCCCACCCATTCCGCTCCTCCAATCATAGATCCTGTCTCTTGAGAAGGAGAAAGAATGGGAGATAGGAAACCTATGATTGGAGGAGAAGACATAAACTACTTGCAGGCTGATACTCAACACATTTGGCCACAGTATGAAAACACTTTCCTTGTCAGTCAAGTCTTGGAGTGAGATTTGAACCCGGAGCTTCTGACTCCGAGATAGGGACGCTACCCTCTGCATCACAAATCTCAATTGTATAAATACTTGAAAAAACCTTAATATAGTAGAGACAGCATAGCAGATTGTGATAAATTTAGAAAACATGAAGAGTCACTGTTGGTGCAACGGACTCATTAATATTTTTCTATTTTACACCATAACAGAGGTCATTATCAACGGTGCTGCATGGACTATATATCAGGGAACATACTGCCTTCCCTGAAGGCCATTATTCAACAAAGTCAATTGTTACAATTATGCATCATCGTTTTTATGATGCTAATCCGCAAACATCGAGCAGGTGAATTTCAGCGCAGAGAAATATCAGGTAATGCATTGTAGTAGAAGAAACATAGAGAGACAATGCAGACTCAATGGTACAACTTTGTGGGGAGTACAGGAGCAATGGGAATTCAGAATTCAAGTAGATAATTCTCTGAAGTTGGAGGCAAGTGGACATAGTTGTTAAGAAGGCTTATAGGATCCTTGCGTCTATACATAGAGGGATAGGTATAAAACCAAGGAAGTGATGCTTAGGTCAATAATCATTTGGAGGTAGTGTGTTCAGTTCTGGACACTGTATTTAAGGAAGGATGTTAAAGTCCTGGAGAGAGTGCAAAAGAGATTTACGAGAATGATACTAGGAATGATGAAAGATCAGAAAAATTGAATTTATTCTCTTTGAAGTAGAGATTTAAAAAATGACTTTATTGAGACGTTCAAGATATTAAAAATGGTGACAGAGTAAGGAAGGATATTCTGTGTCCACTTGATGTGTCAGGAATTAAGGGTCACAATTACAAGATTGTCAGCAAGAGAACTCGGAGTAAGATGAGGAGAAACCTCTTTACTCAGAGTTGTTAGAGTTTGGAATACACTCCTTGGGAGAGTGGTGGAGGCAGATTCCATGGGAGCTATATTTGGAAGGGATGAAGTTCGACGGCTATGGAGATGTGGCTGGAGAATGGGACTAGCTGACTACCACTCTCAGGAGCGGGAACAGACATGATGGGTCGAATGTCCTTCTTCTGTACGGTAAAATTCTACGTTCCCCATAATGCTAATTAGAAAATGAACACAAGTATTAAACACTGCCCCAGAATGGCAGAATCACCTTTCTGTTTATTCTGAAAGAACTAGAGTTAGCACTTTCCCATCTGTTTGAGTTCATCTGTCAGTGAAATGTCTGGCAGCTCACGTTTAATCGATGAGATTCAACATGATGGCATATTAATAGGAAAAATAAAAAATGGAGATCAAATTTCAGATAAGTCAAGAATCATCAAAATTAAAATTAAATTTAGCAATTGTCATCTCCTCGGTCAATACCACTCAAGTGAAAATCCCTGAAGTATTGGAAGAAATATAAATAAATCTATATTTATCACAGTCGGAGTATTATGTGGAATTCTGGTCAAAATCAACAGGAAATATTGCACTTGAAAGCTCATAAAGCAAGATAAATTTTACACTGCAGCGGAAGCCATGGTCTTAATTGCCTTATAATTTGACTTTAGAATTATTACGATAAGACCTGCTACCGATGAAATAATAGCTACACAATGAATAGTCTCTAATGGCTTGTTCCTGCTGCTGGTGCAGCTGTTTTTTTCCTGTTCCATTTTCGACCGTTCTTTCTCTCTCTCTCTCTCTCTCTCTCTGCCTAAGGCGGTGGAGAATGGTTCCACAGGCACAGCCAGCAGTCTGGTAACTCATCAAGTCACAACTCATCACCTCGGAATTTTGTCACATACTATTCCCCACTGAAAGAACAGTTGAGCCAATCCTGAATTCACCCTCCCTCCACACAACTGTATCTTGCACCAATGCCACTTGACAGGCAATCTGCAGAGGGGTGTGCAAGCTGAAGTGTCTCCTTCTGAACTGACATTCTGACAAGATAGAAGCAGAGACTCTAACTCTGCACAGCTCACTGTGTAGGAGCTCCTGTGCAACTCTCCTGCCTCTGAGACAGGTGATGTAGATTCAAGTCCCATTCCAGGACTTGATGGCCACAGATTTAGATTAGATTCCCTACTGTGTGGGAACAGGCCCTTCAGCCCAACCCACCGAAAAGTGACCCATTTTCCTCTGACGAATGCACCTAACACAATGGGCAATTTAGAATGGTAAATTTACCTGATCTGCACATCTTTGGACTGTGGGAGGAAACCCACGCAGACATAGGGAGAATGTGCAAACTCCACACAGACAGTCACCCAAGGCTGGGATTGAACCTGGGTCCTTGGCACTGAGGCAGCAGTGCTAACCACTGAGCCACTGTAAATAAGGAATGTGATATATGAATTCCAGTCCCTGTGTGATGTCATATCCCCCAGCATATGACTGGAAGATCATATCAAACAGAGTTTCCCTGCTGCCACCTGCAATGGGCAGAGCACTGACCATATTCAACTAGCCCCTGGTTGTAAAATTCAGATAATAGGATCTAACATTAGATCAGTTGCCTCAACTGGGCAGCACTTACTGAACAAGTTGGAGCATGCCAAGAACTAAACAAGTAGCAGATTAAGGATCAGCTGTTAGGCTCACAGTTTGACTCACTCCATAGAAGCACAGAATTCCTATGGTATGGAAGCAGGCCATTCATCCCATTGAGCCCACACCAACCCTCTGAAGAACATCCCAACCAGACCAATGCTCCTGCCCTATCCCTGTAACCCCACATTTCCCATGGCTCATGCACCTAGCCTACACATCCCTGGATACTTTGGGCAAATTAGCATGGCCAGTCCAACTAACCTGAACATGTTGTGGTTCTGTTCACCGAGCTGGGAATTTGTGTTGCAGACATTTCGTCCCCTGTCTAGGTGACATCCTCAGTGCTTGGGAGCCTCCTGTGAAGCGCTTCTGTGACGTTTCCTCCAGCATTTATAGTGATTTGTATTTGCCGCTTCCGGTTATCAGTTCCGGCTGTCCTCTGCAGTGGCCGGTAAATTGGGTCCAGGTCGATGTGCTTATTGATTGAATCAGTGGATGAGTGCCATGCCTCTAGGAATTCCCTGGCTGTTCTCTGTTTGGCTTGTCCTATAATATTAGTGTTGTCCCAGTCGAACTCATGTTGCTTGTCATCTGAGTGTGTGGCTACTAAGGATAGCTGGTCGTGTCGTTTCGTGGCTAGTTGGTGTTCATGGATACGGATCGTTAGCTGTCTTCCTGTTTGTCCTATGTAGTGTTTACTACATACATAGGACAAACAGGAAGACAGCTAACGATCCACATCCATGAACACCAACTAGCCACGAAACGACACGACCAACTATCCTTAGTAGCCACACA